>NW_022147080.1:2323281-2507293 GCF_002938485.1 Sitophilus oryzae
AGAGAAGAGATGCGGCGCTGGCACCTAGGCATAGGAGACCTGACGCCAATGAACAGGAAAACATCATTAACAAGGCCTTCCTTCCATATATTTCCCAGGTCACCGATATGATTGGTAAAGTTCTCAAGTAGCATAACATCAAAACCAAATACAAACCTACCCGAAAAATAAGGGACAGCTTAAGACCAGCAAAAGACAAAAGAGAACCAATATCCTCTGCAGGGATCTACCGTATACCTTGTTCCTGCGGTAGCGTATGTATTGGAACTACCAAACGCTCAGTAGGAACGAGACTTACTGAACACAAGAGAAACTGCAGATTAGGGCAAACAGAGAAGTCAGCCATAGCAGAACATGCTCTAAGATATGGTGACCACAAAATCCAATTCGAAGACACCCAAGTCATTGCCACAATATCTGGATATCATCCTCGTCTGATCAGGGAAGCTGTTGAAAATTCACAAACATCAAATAATTTCAACAGAGGAAGAACTTTCTACCTAACAGAATTTGGCATCCAGCTATATCTAGAACCAAAGTAGCAGCACAGAGAAGTAGACCAGTTCCGGAAGAACTACCACCGGAACAAGCCACGCCCCCTCCGCCGACGCATAAATACGCGCTACGCCGACTCGGAGGCATCAGTCTAGTGTGAGCAATCGGAGCAAACACACCTCTGAAGATGCTAGCCACTCGTGCTAGCGAAACGTTAGAAGGCAATTCTAACCGACGACAGCCTAATAACCCGAAAAACCAAAATTCTTACCCTATCATTCTGTTAACGATTTAAAGAAATCCTATCATAACAATGCAAAAAAAAATATTTGGATAGTTTAGTATGTTTAGAAACATTTTTATCTCTTGTTATTAAAAATAACAAAAAAAAAAAATTTGAAATAAAAAAAATGCTTAAAGCATAAAAAAAGTAAAATAAAAAAAAAAAAATTCTGATAAAGAATCTAGTGGCCTGCTCTAATTTTTTTAGGCCGAAAAAATCTAGTCGGCCACTGTTACTTTTTAAGGATGTTCTAATATATTTTTATCTTGACATACTCATCTCATTAATTATTATCTTATCGAATGCATATAAGACGAAATGCATTATTTCTGTTTTTGTTATTATTTAAAAAACATGTTTTTTTTTTTTTTTTTTTTTTTTTTTTCATTTATTTTTAATTTCAAATCGGTGAGTTTATCAAAAAAGATAAGAGATAAAAAAGCTTCTAACAAACTAGCTATCCAAATAATTTTTTGCATGGTGTTTGGAATAAATTTTTCTTTAAATTCTCGTTAACAAGAAGATGGGGTAAGTTTATTTCAACCCCTCCACTCATTTTAAAGGAGAAAATTACAGAAAGTTGTTTTTCATAACAGTAATGCTCCATAAAATTCATTAGTCTATTCTTTTCGTTTTCAAGATAAAAATAAAAAACATTATTTTTCCGCCATCTTTGTACCGCGATATCTCACTAATGGTTGACTTTTGACCCAACGTTTATAAAGCAAACTACCCTTTATTTTAAACAAGGAATCACCCCCTGAAGTTTTTCGCATTTGTTTTGAAACACCCTGTATATATTTGGGAAAACAAAAACACAGCTCTGGATCTCTATTACCAAAAATCAACAAAACAATTAAATTGCCATGTAGTACATGTGGAAGAAACTCAATCATATTCAAATCTAAAATGCAACATTATCTAACAAGAAAACATTGGATCAATGTGTACTAGTAGTCATGACCTGTCCATGCCAAACCAGGACACTTAAAGGTTGATTCTCACTATACCTTCCATTTACATTCCATATCCGTTTCGTATTTTTTATCGTATTGACGCTTGCATTCCGTTCCCTATCAGTTCCATACTTTTTATTGTACAATTTATATCATTACGAAAGTTTTATTTTAAAAAATTTGTATCTTTTGAAAAAGGTATAATAGATTTAATTAAGGGGTGAAAGAATAAATAAATATAACCAAAATTTTAATAGAGCTGGTACAAATGTAAGAACTTGACAACGTTGTTGTCAAGTTAGTTACGCTTCAGTCCGTCCGGCAAAAAAATGTATGGAAGGAAAGTATATGGAAAGGAGGGGAAATGGAACGGATAGTGTACATTGTCCTATTCATTTACATGATATAATATTTTATGTAAACGGAAGGGAAACGGAAGGGAGCTGATATGGAAGGTATAGTGCGAATCAACCTTAAAACTGACATAAGGAAACTGCAGGTCACACAAAGCTAAATGCAACGAAATATGCTGACAATAAGACCGTAAAAAGTAGGGTAGATACGACAAAAGACCTAGATAATAGATGTAATTTAGAGAATCAAATCGCTCAAGTGGAAATGGACAGGACCTGGCAAGAAGGAAGGACAACAGATGGACCATAAAAATTACTGGATGGTACCTAATAGAAATGAAGAGACCCAGAAGAAGACCAAACCTAAGATAGGATCATGATATTCGAAAATTAGCAGCGATAACTTGCGCCCGCATAGCTAATAATAGGCCCAATTACAGGGATATTATCTAAAAATGTACGGGAGGCTTCACCATAATAATTGGGAATGGTTGAATAAGCTGGAATTGATGATGCTGATGATTATTATGGCAAAAATTCAACATCAACGTCCTAAATATTCAAAATTATTAAAAAAAACGTTACATATCGTCATCCTTTTTTTCTGTAAAATATCTAAGCAAGTAATCGCGTCAACTGTGCCTGTATGTGCATTAAAATTATTTTGTCTCAAAGTTTCAAGGTTGGTTTCTATTCGCTTGATTTTCATGGTAATCGAGATATTTTCTTTTTCCGCTGTTAGTTTAAATACATATGTATATAGACACGCTTATTACATAACGACAGTACCAGATACCATTCCACAACATACAGATTGTGCAATGCAAAGCTAAAAATATTTGGTTCAATAACATGATATTTGTACTAAATTTTAACATTTGAGCTTGTTCCATGTTGTATATATAGATTTTACTTAATTTAGATATTATACTTCAGGTAGAAATCTACGATATCGAAAGATGCGTACAATTTATTTTAGATAGGAACTATCGAAAACAAGAAATAACCATCTTATCCGATAATCAAGCAGCCTTAGCCAAGCAGAGAGATCAACTCAGTAACCATTAATTCGAAGTTGGTTAAAGAATGCCTAGAGAAGCTGGACAAAGTAGACAAAGAAAATAAAGTCTTCTTACTCTGGGTGCTAGCCTACCAAGGGATAGAAGGCAATGAAAAAGCAAACGATCTAGCTAGAAAAGGAGCGAACACTCCACTAAATGGACCAGAACCGTTCTGCTTCCCAAGTGGTAACCAACTTAAAGCAGGATTCAAGAACCTAGAAGACTCTATCCATAACCTGGGATGGGAATCCTTCAACGGCCAGTAATTTATAACTCGGTAATATTACGGTAACATTGGTAATTTATTAAAAGCAGTTTTTTAAATATTATTTTTTTACAGTTCAAAACTTAAACCATAACAGAAAAATGAAAAGAACGTTTTTTAAACTAGTCAGTGTCAGAGTAGCCTATATTAAGCCGGTCCCACACGATCGATGTAGCAAACGCCTTCCAATGTTGAACATATGAACATTTGCCACATCGTGTTGGAGACACACTTGTCAGTTGCAATACTGTTGGAACCAACGTTGGACGCATTGTCTAGGACCGGCTTTCTAGTATGTAATAGATTGGATAATTGTAAATCATCCTCGATCTCGTCATCTGGTTCTTGTTTCTCTTTCGTTAATTAAGTCAAGAATCTTGAAACGGTCTAAGACACTCGAAGAAGTTTCTGAGGGCTTACGACCGAGAAAAATCAAAGATCTTCCTGTATTTAAGTAAGAACAGTCTTCGGATTGTCACGGGATTTTTAACAGGACACTGTCTCCTCAGTGAACACTCCAGTAGATTGAAACTAAGAACAAACGGCGAATGCAGATTCTGTGGGGGAAATGGGGAAACTCCAGAACACCTCATCACTGAGTGCGCCGAGACGATAACCATTCGTGCCATGAACTTTTGTACGACTGATATTGGAGATGGAGAACTACCCTCTGTAAAACCGTCCCAGATACTGGCTTTTATCAAAGCCCTGGGACTGTATGATGAGTTATAACTCAAGAAAGGGGACACAATAGATCTGTAAGGTCGTAGTGATTAAGCCTCCTACTCAGTCTAATTCTAATTCTATTCTCTAGTCTATTAGGTTGTTATCTCGGATCACAGTAAAAAACTGATCTATAACGCGATTCTGAAAAGCGTAATGTTATATGGCTCTGAGGTATGGCAGTTAAGCGAAGAACATAAAAAGAAGTTCTTGTCGACCGAAATGGACTTCTGGCGAAGATCAGCCCGAATCTCCCGTTTAGACAGAATTAGGAACGAGAGAATACGTGAAAAAATGAAGGTGGAGGGTAACATGTACAAGATATACAAGAAAAACAGCTGCAGTAGTACGGCCATGTACAACGAATCGCTGACGATAGAATACCAAAGCAAGTGTTGCAGTGGACCCCTACAGACAGACGTAAACGAGGCCGACCTAAACTCTCCTGGAATCAAGGAATCGACAGAGCCATGTCGGAAAGGAAACTACTACCAGGAGATTGGGACAATAGACGGAGGTGGCGCATGGAGACCGGAGGGCGACGAAGGACGCTGTAAAACCGGACATACATAGTCTATTAGGTACTTCGAAATCGATATCCTCTTCTTCTTCTTCCATTTCTTTCTCAGCAGCTTCTACCATTCTTGGATGTTCTCCATTTAGTAAATTATAATTATGGGCAATATAAGTAAGTGCGGCCCTTTTCACGATAAGTCTTTTTCTTCTTAATTTGGTTATTTTTCATAAGCGTAATTTTTCCCCACCTCTGGAGGTATTTAAACAAATGGACATACAGGATCAATTATAGGTATATCCAGTGATAACTGATAACACATGCAATGTGGTTTTCAATAAAATATTGGTGTTTCTGAATAAGTAGAATATATTTTACGTATATACAGGGTGAATCTTAAATAAGTGCAAATATTGGTTAGTCACGTGATTAAGTTTGATCGGCACAGCGCTGCCCACTTTTATATATTTTCTTTTATTGTTAAGTTTATTACACCTATTAAGTTTATATAAACATAATATCGTCGGCTTTATGACGAAAAGGCGTAACTCGATTTTTGGCGATTTTGAGATATCAACGTCATGACATGCCCAATGGGTTATTTTTTAACATAGCAAATTTGCGCATTTCAATATATACCTTTTTCATTTTATATTCATTGTTACGTATGTTGAGATAAAGTTACGTATGTTGAGATAAACTTTGTTATATCAATTGTTATACTAATTTTTATACTACAAGAAATAGGCATATTCTGCGTATTATTTTCTGTGGTTGCTTGGAACAAAATAAAAGTAAGCTAGCAGCTCTTTTTTACAGTGTGGCTAATTCAACAAACTTGAAAGAAATAAGTCTTTGATTTTTTGCCACAAACTATGGTTAAAATGAGTTAGACTTTGCACATAGCTGTATTCAGTGGCGTGTCGTATAGGGGGCCAGGGGGGGCGAATGCCCCCTCCGCCCCTAGGCGCTTAGCTCTGGCGCTCTTTCAAAAAAAAAATAGAAAAACTAAATTTAACGCAAAAACAAACGGTGCCCTACCGTACCTACCCTTAGCTCTTCAAGATAAAATATTACGTATATATTTCTGACATTTTATTTTTGTTTTTTAATGTTTACTTATATTTAATAATTTAAATCTCTAATGAAGTAGGCGTATACGTAGATACGAAACGCCGGCGCCAAAAAAGAAGACCAAAGCAGTCGCGAAGGAAATAAATTCGGGGAATCACCGACCGAAATATAATCGATTATAATGAAGTGCTGAATAAAATTAATATATTGTCCAATCACTTGCAAAAGGTTAATATCAACTTATGTACAGCTGCCCATATGATTACTGCGGTAACTAAAGATCTCAAATCATTAAGAAGTGAAAAATATTTTGAAATTTTAAAAAAAACAAGCTACTATTTTGGCAAATAAATGCAATACGTCGACATCATTTTCCACAAAAAGAAAATAAAGAATAAAAAAAATCACGATAAAATCCAGAATAATTACTTACATCAAAATTCTGAAGATAATTTCAAGATATCAGTGTTTTATGGTACTTTAGACATTTTAACTGGTACTCTAGAGCTACTCGGTTTGAAGACTTCCTTAATATATGCCAAAAATTTAATTGTTTATTGGATATGAACGTCAATGATGACAATTTAAAATGTCTTCTTCTAAATTGGATCTACAGATATTGTACCAAGCGGATGTTAAACCTTCTTTAATTGAGGAATATAAACATTTTTGCAGTTTATTAGAAGCAATTAATGCTGATGATAACAAACTTGCACCTGACGAATATTTATCATTTCCATTGACCATAGTCTTCATATCCATCTTTATGTGCATTACTGATGATTTTTACACTATAGCCACCAACAGTGCTGGTGCAGAACGATCTTTCAGTAGATTAGGAAGAATTAATAATTACCAGAAGTGCACCAGCACACAAGATAGAACCAATTATTTATCACTTCTCAGTATTGAAGCAGATACAGCCCAGGATATAAATATAGACGAAATAATTGATTCTTTTAAATCGGTTAAAACAAGACGCTTGCATCTTTGAAATAACTGTTTTGTATACTAACTTTTTTAATAAACAAATTTATAATTAAAAAAAATAAAAATTTTCATGTAGTCTTATTATTTAAAAAAAGTTTGTAATCTATTTGATCCTTTATTGATCATTGCGCCCCTTAAGGTCTTCGCCCCCTCCGCCCTTTTATCCACGACACGCTACTGAGCTGTATTGTGTATTCAGAAAATTGTCTTCTTGGTCGATGTTCAAATCCATAAGTACTAAAGGTTCTTTCAGGTTTTTTTTAAAGGTAAATTAAATATATCGACAGCTAATAAAATTATTTTAGACGCTGGGCACATGAAAAGGGGTAGAGCGGAAAATAGCAATATTTCCAATACGTAATATTACAGATTGTGTGGGGAAAATGGGGAAACATCAGAACACCTCATCACTGAGTGCGCCGAGACGACAATCATGCGTGTCATAAACTTTGGCAAGGCTGATATCGGAGATGGAGAACTAACCTCTGTATAATACTGGCTTTTATCAAAGCCTTGAGACTCTATGATGATCTTCCATAACAATCTAATCAATCTGAATAAAACTGAGAAGTACAGCAGACCGTTTTGTTGACAGTTTAAGCATGGCTTATTATGTTTTTTTATCACTCCAAGCAAGCAATCGTCCAAGACAAACAAAATTATTATTCCGCATTGAGTTGTCAACGCACTCGCCTCTTTTTCACGAACACCTTTATAACTGTTTTTAACATATTATGCGAAATATTCTCCCAGCCCACTTGGTTCGAAATTATTTCAAACCCGACGTATAGTAGTCTGGTGACCATAACTAGTTTTTCTATTGTACCGTTTTGTTTCTGTATTTATTATTATGACCAATTATTGAAAATGAACGGGCAAAGATACAACGGTTTTGCGTTCTTGCGCGCGTGTCGTGTCTCTGTACGCTGATAATTATTCTCAGTTTCGATTTTAGTCCTTTTATCGGTACGTACATGTCGCTTCGGAGAAAATTGGTAGTGAATAAAAGTAAATAAGTTTTCGGTTGTTGGAAAAAGTGGGTCAATTATATACAGAAATATTGTCTTTATATGATGAGTAGCGCTTTTTTGGTAAGTTCGATTTAAAAAATACAGCTACACTCTCTTAAAACAATAATTGTTTAATAAGGTATTGTGTTTATACGTGTCATTAAAATTATTTGTTTATACATAAATAATTTTAATAATAAATTTTCCTATATATAAAAGTGGTTTTTTACAATTTTTAATTTGGTTATTTTTCATAAGCGCCCAACCTCTGGAGGTATTTAAACCAATGGGCATACAGAATCAATTATAGGCATATTCACTGATAACTGATCACATAATATGCAATGGAGTTCTCAATAAAATATTGGTGTTTCTGAACAGTGGCGCATCTAGAGATTGAGTCTGGGAGGGTTAGTGTGAATATTCAAAAAAGTACTAAATTTGAATTAAATTTTTGCTGGAAGGTATTGTAACTGTGGAAAAAAATCTACTTGGATTGGTTTGGATATTCTGTTTTAATTTGTATTATTAACTTTTTTGTAACAATTTTATTTTATACCAAATTTTATCTTATTAATTCATTTCTTTTTTCTTAGGGTTCATAGTTTTATAGTTGTGGATTTTCGAAAGAAATCAGTACATATATATTATTTCGTATATTTTTTATTTTATTGATTTTATGGAAAGCACTGTTCATTAAAATGTTGTATCCTATGTTATAGGGTTTGTTTCTCTCTACAATTTCCTGCTTCACAATGTACCGTTTGTGTCCGGGAAGGGATCATAGTTTCATAGTTGTCTATTTTCGAAAGAAATCAGTACATGTATATTATTTCGTATATTTTTCATTTCATTGATTTTATGGAAAGAACTGTTCATTGAAATGTTGCATTCTATGTTATAGGGTTTGTTTCTCTCTACAATTTCCTGTTTCACAATGTACCGTTTGTGTCGGGGAAGGGATAATAGTTTCATAGTTGTCTATTTTCGAAAGAAATCAGTACATGTATATTATTTCGTATATTTTTCATTTTATTGATTTTATGGATTAAAATGTTGTATTCTATGTTATAGGGCTTGTTTCTCTCTACAATTTCCTGTTTCACAATGTACCGTTTGTGTCGGGGAAGGGATCATAGTTTCATAATGGTCTATTTTCGAAAGAAATCAGTACATGTATATTATTTCGTATATTTTTCATTTCATTGATTTTATGGAAAGAACTGTTCATTAAAATGTTGTATTCTATGTTATAGGGCTTGTTTCTCTCTACAATTTTCTGTCTCACAATATACCGTTTGTGTCGGGGAAGGGATCATAGTTTCATAGTTGTCTATTTTCGAAAGAAATCAGTACATGTATATTATTTCGTATATTTTTCATTTTATTGATTTTATGGAAAGCACTGTTCATTAAAATGTTGTATCCTATATTATAGGGCTTGTTTCTCTCTACAATTTCCTGTCTCACAAGTTTATGAGATATTTAAAGATATTTTAAATATGCATGCTACAAAAATTGATTATTAACACCCTGTACATTACTTTTCAAATTAATTCTAGTGCTGAGTTTAAAGGTAAAGAAATAAACTTTACAGAAAAATGTTATGCTTCGATTTATTTAAAAAAATACAGGGTGTTACATTTGAAATAACAAAGTTTTTATGTAAAATAAATCCTTAAAATAGATCACCAATTTTTGGTACCCCTGTATAAATTTAAGAAAGCAATACCATTTTTCAGTAAAGTTTATTTCTTTACCATTAACCAGAACAAGAATTAATTCTAAAAAGTAATGTACAGGGTGTTAATAATCAATTCTTTTGTAGCATGCATATTTAAATATCTTTAAATATCTCAAAAACCAAAGATTTAAAACATGTTTAACCCTTATAATAAATGCCTTTTTTTGGGCCCAAGGATCCAAAAATGAAATAAAATACCGGGTGTTCCATAAAAAAAATATAACTTTGGTATAGATCTTAGTTCTGAGACACCCTGTATATTTGAAAATAATTTTCAATTGTGCACATTGCCTCCCCACATATACCCATAAAATATTTTGTTTCTACATCTTTCCGTTTTCGTATAATCAACCGAGGCGATTGAGGTGCGCCACCCTGTATTTGTTACTAAATAGTGTATCCTTTTCTCTGGAAGCTTAACGAAACAAGATAGTAATGAAATAAGACCTTTCCGGGCATTACCTGCTCTAGTCTTCGAGTTGAGCTTATTTAAAAATAGAGAACGGCCGAAGTAAATGAAACGAATCAGCAAAATTTCCTGCGATTCCCGTTTTCCGGCGCTTCCCGTCAATTAAGATTTAATTCCCAGATTTCGGAATGTTATATTAGGAAGCGAAGAGTGTCGTTCGTCGAGAGGCATCAGAGAGAATCGCGTCAAATTGTTTCGTTTAAATAGTTTAAGGAGTTACGTCCGGTCGTCCGTCGTGAAAAGCTAACGATTTTCCTTGACATCGGTGTGATTTTCTAGCAGATGCGACGACTTATTTTACAACAAATTTTTAGACAATATAAGGAGTTTCTTGCTAAATATAGAGCTCTTTAATGTTTATTTAGGGTTTCCTACTTAAAACTATACATTTCATTAGACAACTAATAGCCTAAGAGCTGACGACATATTTAGAGAACATATTTTGGGCAAGCTAGAATAACTAAAAATGTATAGTTTATTAACTGGTGAACCCAGAATCCTAAGTCTGGCTGGGGGTTGGGGTATTTCGCTACTGCAGCAAACCATAACATTTGCAAAAAAATAAATCCAAAAACATTTTTAGGCAACTTGAAAATTTGTTTATTCTTAAATTTTAGCACCTATTTAACCTAGAAATAAGTATGCCAGACTTTTTTTGGGTTTAAAAGTGTAACCCGATCATTCCAAATATGTTTAACTATTACACCTGGAAAACATACTTTAGGCATTCTAAAATTTTTACAGCGTGTTTATTAGATGATATTAAAAAATATGTGTTAATTTCGAGACGAATTCAATGGGATTTAATACTTGCCAGACGCAAATGAAGATTTTAAATGAGCGCGATAAGAAAGTCTTATGAGTATCTATAAGCGCGAGAAAGATCGTCGTCAGCCCCAAAAACCCGTCGGCAGCCGATGCGGCTGACGTAACCGCATTTTGGAGTCGTAAAAACTTAAAAAAAACTAACTAATATTGAATAAATAAAAAGAAACATTTTTTAATAAAAATGTATGATTAAAATCCTTTCAATAAGAAGACTTTTTAATTTAAGTATTTGGTATAAATAAATAAAAACGGTATCTGAAAGAATAAAAAAAGACGAATAATTATTTAAAAATTCGCATAATATAAAATATATTTTTTTTCAAACGTCACAAAAGTATGATTATTATTATACTTTTTGTGACATAATATTATAATTTTTGCGACCTGATTAACAAAATAAAAAGTCATTTAACGCCTAAGCATAAAAGTAAAGCCCTTTTACTTACTTTTGAATCTATTTAGAGAAAGATTAACAATGGTGCTTTAATAAAATTCCAGAATACTTATTATTTTAGCACTGTACATGGTACCCTTTGTCGGGACTACGTTTTCTGGTAAAACCACTTCTTTAAATTTTAAACCATGTTGTTGGCGCACTTTTAAAAATTCTTTGCATATTTGTAGTCTGCCTTCATCAAAAACAATAACTTTGTCACTAGTAACTTTTTACAAACTACACAACTTAAATATTTTTTATCCATTGTGATTTAGTAGTTAGTAGCAGAAATTAGTAGTTACTAAAATATTTATTTGCAGTAATTATTCTAAACTATTTACACTATGCACGTCAATATTTAATTTATAAATACATATTTGTACATTGTAACTTAATTCCAACAAAATAATCTCTGAATTAAAAGCCTGCAAATAATTGAAATGAAACCGAAAAAAAAAATTGTTTTATGAAAATTTGAAGTACTCAAAATACTGTTACGTCCTGCCGCATCGGCTACCGACGGGTCTCGATAAACTATCTTTCTCGCGCTTATAGATACTCATAAGACTTTTTGTCGCGCTCATTTAAAATCTTTATTCGCGTCTGGCAAGTACTAAATCCCATTAAATCGTCTGGCAATTAACACATATTTTTAATATCATCTAATAAACACGCTGTAAATATTTTAGAATGCCTAAAGTATGTTTCAGGTACAATAATTAAACATATTTGGAATGATCGGGTTACACTAAACCCGAAAAAAAAGTCTAGCATACTTATTTCTAGGTAGATGCTAAAATTTAAGAATAAACAAATTTCAAGTTGCCTAAAGAATGTTTTTTTGGATTTATTTTTTCCAAATGTGATGGGTTGCGCAGTAGCCAACCCCAACCAGACTAAGGATTCTGGGTTCTAAGTTATTAAACTTTTTTTGTTATTCTAACTTGCCTAAAATATGTTCTCTAAATATGTCGCCAGCTCTCCGGCTATAACTCACTGACTGAAACCAGTCATTTACTGAAACGGATTTACAAACGCTTAGTAAAAAGTTACCCATTACTATAAATAGGTACTCTAAAATTAATTTCATAAACCATTTATATTTCCAGAATATATTTAATTTAAAATAGAATTCAATGAACAACAGAGTAAACAAATTTAATTAAAGTTAAAGTTCAATTAGCATATAAAATTAGGGTCATTTTGTATTGACATTATTGAAACATGCGGTATTCATTCTCTATTACAATATTTTTGGGTTGCTTTATTAGCAGAAACAAGAGAATATAATTCCGAAGCGGAATAATTGTTTAATTAATTTAGTTTAATGATAAAAAGATTTTCTTTCTATAAATGAATGAATTGATATGAAATATTATATATTTTGCCTGTATGGTATTAATTATTAAATGGTCAAATATGCAAATCTTATTTTTTAAATTTTTTTAAAATAGTTTTTAAAATATATTAATTGGTGACGTATTTAACTATAACTAATATATTTATTAAAATTTAATCATAATTAATTATTGTCAAGAGAGTTTAAGTTTTTCAGGAAACATTAAAATTTTCTCTGGCTAATTTTCTATTAATATCGATTTTGTGCTTTGCTGCTTTAGAGATTAAAACTTTAAAACTTAAAGAAATTGGAGTGAAAATATGCTTCTTAAGCTTAATCAGAAAACTTTTCCTTTACGTAGTAGAATAATAAATACAGTTTTAGAAGAAAACTATTATTTAATGTAAACAACTTTCTTTATACCGCTAATTAGTAATTTAAACTGCCTGTTTTTTTTAATAAGATATCATAAAAATTTTGTATAAAAATTAATTGTCCTGAGTATTGGCATTTCCTCTTGAACCACCCTGTATAAACTTACGTCTCGAATAACTTAACTTCGTCTGGAATAGACGAGGTTGCCAAACTAACCGACCTCGTTAGACCGCCTTGGGTAGGCGTCGAAATCAGATTCTTTTCCGATAACTTCACAAAAGAAACGACATGACGCCTCTTCTCGTATTTTATCTTTTATCGCGTACAACATCCAGGTGAAAAAATGACCCATTCGGGTTTTCTATCGCATCGTTTTTTCACTGGCATTAAATAAAGTACCAATATCTGGGAAAACAATTTTTTATCATGAAGAACTCGTTAGAAAAATGTAGTTACAAAGAGATATTATTTAGCACGTATATATTTGTATTCAACTTTCACTACTAACTTGAAAGTACAATTTTTAATGTCAGATAGTTAAATATGTCGATAATAAACAAATCTGCCAATAAAAAACACATGATGCCGGCCTTTATTTTGACACTAAGTTGTTTAAAGTTAATTTCAGAGATTTTCTTTTTTATACAACAACCAGAAAAAATCCCCAATTTACAGCGGCTCTATATTTAGCAACAAACTCCTTATATTGTCTAAAATTTGCCCAAGTAAAATAACTCGTTGCATCTGCTAGAAAATCACACCGATGTTGAAGGAAATTGTTAGCTTTCACGACGGACGACCGGACGTAACTCCTTAAACTATTTAAACGAAACAATTTGACGCGATTCTCTCTGAGGCCCTCGACGAACGACACTCTTCGCTTCCTAATGTAACTTTCCGAAATCTGGGAATTAAATCTTAATTGACGGGAAGCGCCGGAAAACGGGAATCGCAGGAAATTTTGCTGATTCGTTTCATTTACTTCGGCCGTTCTCTATTTTTTAAACAAGCTCAACCCGAAGACTAGAGCAGGTAATGCTCGAAAAGGTCTTATTTCATTACTATCTTGTTTGTTAAGCTTCCGGAGTAAAATATACGCTGTTTTGTAATAAATATTTATTACGATTTTGATAATTTAGTTATTTAGTAGCGTAACTTAGATATTATGTTTAAATATTTTTATTTAGGAGTTATTACAGTTTAAAATCATTTATAATAATGTGCAACTTTTTCCTCGGTGTTTGTATATCCTTTTCAGTAAATGACTGGCTTTAGTCATTTAGTAAAAATAGCCATTCAGTGAAACAACTTGTTAGAAGAAAAGTAGTTATACTATATTTGCCTAAATTAATGTGTAATTTGGATTCTTTTAAAAACCTAAATAATCAAAGTGATTATATTGCATGTTTTGTATATTAAGTGTATTTTTAAGATATTTGCATAGGTATTATAAACAATAGTGTGTTTTGCATAAAATCGATGAAAATAATATAAATCTTAAGAATTAAGACAAATATTCGAGTCATTTATACATATGAAATAAAGATCGCTGTCATTTTATATGTAAAATTATATGGGGAATGTCATTGATGGTCATTTCTAAGCCAACTGGACGCCATTTTTTTTCGATCATACGGAAGAATTGTGTAATTTTTTTTCTAAGCGTTTGTATATCAGTTTCAGTAAATGACTGGTTTCAGTCCTTTAGTGAAAACAATCATTCAGTGAAACAACTCGTTAGAAAATGCAGTTATAAAGCATAGTTGTCTAAAGTAATGAGTAACTTGGATACTTACTATTATACTAAGTAATAATATTTTTTGTATATTTGGATTTTCGTACTTATATATTTCTAATATTATACAAATAATAAAAAAGGTTTTTTACTACCTGAAATGTGTCTTCGTTAATTTGCAACTCTATTCCTGAACTGGTTATGTATAATTTCCTTTGACTGACAGTTTTGTGAGCCTCTAATGGGGTCGACTTCGTATATGATTCGGAAATCTGGAACAGAAATCAATATGTTAGTCAAAGCGTAAAGTAAAATAATATAATGGATGTCTCGTAAGTGTCAATTTAGGCATTCGCCAAGTAGATAGGCCATTGACAATGATATGGCCGAGAACCGCGGTTTGGATTCCGCGTAAACCAATTTCTCCAGAACAGCATTAGCAGCAAGAAGGAGAAGGTAACATAAAATACTTTACTTTTTAATCCAAGATAATAGCAGAATCAAAGCTCTGTGTTTAGAAAATTAAATTTAGAGTCCAATGACATTAATTCAGCAAATAATGATAAAAACAAATTGCGGGATATAAAGAAAAATGAGTGGAATGTTTAGTATATGAATTACCATTAAATCCGTCGATTCGTTTTACGATGTCGAATAACGAAATTCATATTTTTCCACAAAACAATATTTTTCCCCTTTTCTGGCGTTTCCCCACCAAAGAATCGAACGCACTGATCGAGTTCCACTTTAGAAATATTTGGGAAATTGCGTGAGCAAACATTTTATTAGAAACCAGAAAAGCCATCAGATAAATATCGGAAAATGAAGAAAAAGACGGAACGAAAAAAGGGACGGGACGAAGAAAAAAGGGAATAATTTTGTCGTTATGCTCGATAAAACGTGTGCAAATCGCTTTCGATTTATTAAAGTGAAAAAAAAAAGTATGATGAATAAATATTATAATTCAGTAAACATGAAAATTCTGACGAAATTGAAAAAAAATGATGGAAAATAAGAAAAGTAAAGGTTGAGTTTAACACATTGACTAAAAAATACAAGGACATGTAACGCCCATATACAGGCTGCAGCAGAATTTGTGATGTTAGACTCCATTTTTTTGGCTGTAACGAATGAGTCATCAGCTGGTAATCAGCGACAATTTTAGCGATTTTTAATAGTTTGTGTTTAGTGAATTTTGTATAAACTTTATTTCAATAGTGATTAGTTGTTCAGCTTTCAACTGTAAAGCTGTAGCGATAAGAAAGAGCCAGGAGTTACGTTTCGTAGGTAAATAAACAGTCCACTCCACCTTTTTAGCGTTTTTTTATTGAATTGGATAATTATTTTTCGGATATTATATGTAGTTGATATAGTTTGTACCTTTTGTTAACATTTTAATATGTTTTTCGTAATTAATTAGTATGATACCACCGCATACAAAACAGGCGTAGTCAAAACATTTATCAAAATATAATTATCTCTTCAAGCGGATTCTATGTTGAAAAATATATGCCACGGCACTGTTTGGTGGTATGGTAACAATTTGGTTGCAGGTGTTATTCGTCCTTGTATTCTTTAGTCATTGGTGTGACGTCTCCCTTTGTCATACCATTGTCAATGGCCTACCGATTTGGCGAGTGTTTTTCAACTCTTACTCATGAGATATCCGATTTCACAGGGCCAATAAATTATCATATATATAAAAATAAATAAAAATCTCAATAGAATAATTTTGTGCTTTAGAACTATCTAATATTAATAATATAATTTGTAATAAAAAACACTACATATCCATAAAATCAATGGAATCCAATGGAGCGGAAATTGATAAGAAACGAAAATTACGTATATTCAGCTGTTGTCCTTAATGTTAACCTATTGTAAAAATGTGTTCGCTGATATTTTACAGGGAGACACTGGCATAGACCCACACCTTTAAGAAAAACTTAAAAAAAAGGCTCTTAGATTCGAGGCAACGCGCGACAGGGCAAGCTGTTCGACATATGGCGCAAATTTCATCCCTTCTCCTTATAATCTCGGAGTCTTGTTGCTCCCTCTCTTTCCGGGAAGCGATAATGAAGTCACGTAGGAGCCGCTTCTCCTTCTGGTAGCGGCGTCTCCAGCCAAAAATAAAATTAAAGCCGAGATTCGGAACATGCAGGCGCGTCATTTCGCAAAATGAAAGATATTTGCATGTTTTATAAAGAACGAATACAGGTTTTCTTCTTTTTTCGTTCTTTTTTAAGGTTTTCTGGTATTTTCTTTATTGATTCTGTTTTTTTTTTCAGTTCGATTGCTAATGCTTATAGATGGTACTTTGAAATTTTAATAAAATTTCATTTAATTGAATTCGGATATTGTAAAATGGAAATTTGTGAGGTTGAATATCTGTAATTTTTCTTACTTACACTTACCTTAACACACCAAGAATGAATTCATTCTAGAACTGTCAATCCTACTTAAAACCACCTTTTAACAATCAGAAAATTATTTTTTTACTATTACATTTGTGTTTCTTCGAATTTTTGACTTAAAATCTGAAGAATAATTTTGTGTTTTAGCCTAATATAAATAAATAATATAATTTAAAATAACATCTATAAAACCAATAGAATTTAGTAGAATGGAAACTGGTAATTGAAATAAGCTGAGCAGAAAAAAAAACAATTTGGCAAAAGAAATAGAGTGGAAGACACCAAGATCACGTAGTATATCCAGCTATCATTCTTAATCTTAACTTATTGTAAAAACGTGTTCCCGTATTGTAAAAAAACCCGCACAGTCCCACGCACTTAAGAAAAAAAATGAGAAAAACTAAAAAAAAGGTTCAATAAGCCATTAGGTTAGAGGCAACGCGCGACAGGGCAAGCTGTTCGACATATGGCGCAAATTTCTTCCCTTTCTTGTTCCTTCCCCTTATAATCTCGGAGTCTTATGGCTCCCTCTCTTTCCGGGAGGCGATAATGAAGTCACGTAGGAGCCGCTTCTCCTTCTGGTAGCGGCAGCTCCAGCCAAAAGTGAAATTAAAGCCGAGATTTCGGAACATGCAGGCGCGCCATTTCGCAAATTGAAAGATATTTGCATGTTTTATCAAGAAAGAGTACGAGGAATATCTTCCTTATTTTTTCTTTTTTCGTTCTTTTTTAAAGTTTTCTGGTATTTTCTTTATCGATTCTAGTTTTTTTAGTTCGATTGCCAATGCTTATCGATGGTACTTTGAGATTTTAATATAATTTCATTTAATTGAATTCTAAAAAGCTGGAAAGTATCCAGCTATCGTTCTTAATGTTAACCTATTGTAAAAACGTGTTTGCCAATATTTTACAGACACCCGCAAAGCCCCACAGCTTTAAGAAAAAAAAATGAGAAAAAGTTGCTCAATAATCGTTTAGATTTGAGACAATGCGCGACGGGGCAAGCTGTTCAACATATGGCGCAAACTTCTTCCCTTTCTCGCTCCTTCCCCTTATAATCTCGGAGTTTTGTGGCTCCTTCTCTTTCCGGGAGGCGATAATGAAGTCACGTAGGAGCCGCTTCTCCTTCTGGTAGCGGCAGCTCCAGCCAAAAATGAAATTAAAGCCGAGATTTCGGAACATGCAGACGCGCCATTGCGCAAATTGAAAGATATTTGCATGTTTTATCAAGAACGAATACGGGGAATTTCGTCTATAGTTTTTTTCCTTCTTTTTTAAGGTTTTCTGGTATTTTCATTATTTATTCTCGTTTTCTTCAGTTCGATTACCAATGCTTATCGATGGTACTTTGAGATTTTAATATAATTTCATTTAATTGAATTCGGATATTGTAAAATGGAAATTTGTGAACTTGAGTATTTGTAATTTTCCTTATACACCAACACACAAACAATGAATGTCATTCTAGAACTGTCAATCTTACTTAAAACCCCCCTTTTAATATTAAGAGAAGTGTTTTAGCCTAATATAAATGTTTTGACCTAATATAAATAATATAATTTATAATAAAGAAAACAAATATATCTATAAAACCAATGGAATTCAGTAGAATGGAAATTGGCAATTGAAATAAGCTGAACAGAAAAAAAAAACAAATTGGCCAAAGAAATACAATGGAAGACACGAAAATCACGTGTATTCAGCTATCGTTCTTGATATTAACCTATTGTAAAAACGTGTTCGCTAATATTTTACAGAGGGACACCCGCAAAGCCCCACAGATTCAAGAAAAAAAATGAGAAAAACTTGCTCTATAATCGTTTAGATTTGAGACAATGCGCGACGGGGCAAGCTGTTCGACATATGGCGCAAATTCCTTCCCTTTCTCATTTCTTCCCCTTATAATCTCGGAGTCTTGTGGCTCCCTCTCTTTCAAGGAGGCGATAATGAAGTCACGTAGGAGCCGCTTCTCCTTCTGGTAGGCCAAAAATGAAATTAAAGTCGAGATTTCGGAACATGCAGACGCGCCATTTCGTAAATTGAAAGATATTTGCATGTTTTATCAAGAACGAATACGGGTTTTCTTCTTTATTTCTTCTTTTTTCGTTTTTCTTTTTTAGGTTTTCTGGTATTTCCTTTATTGATTCTTGTTTTTTTCAGTTCGATTGCTAATACTTATCGATGGTTAGGTTTCAGATTCTAATAAAATTTCATTTTAAAGCCTTTTAATATTCAGAAATTCAATTCCTTTACCATTATATTTGGGTTTCTTCGAATTTTTTACTTAAAATCTGAAGAATAATTTTTGTGTTTTAGACTAATATAATATATACCTAATATAAATAATATAATTTACAATAAAGAAACAAATATACCTAAAAAATCAGTGGAATTCAGTAGAATGGAAATTGGCAATTGAAATAAGCTGAATAGAAGAAAAAAAACAATTTGGACAAAGAAATAGAATGGAAGACACGAAAATCACGTGTATCCTGCTATCGTTCTTAATGTTAACCTATTGTAAAAAATGTGTTCGCCAATATTTTACAGAGAGACACCCGCAAAGCCCCACAGCTTTAAGAAAAAAATGAGAAAAAGTTGCTCAATAATCGTTTAGATTTGAGACAATGCGCGACAGGGCAAGCTGTTGGACATATGGCGCAAATTTCAACCCTTTCTCATTCCCTTTCTTATATTCCCGGAGTCTCGTGGTTCCCTCTCTTTTCGGGAGGCGATAATGAAATCACGTAGGAGCCGCTTCTCCTTCTAGTAGCGGCAGCTCCAGCCAAAAATGAAGTTAAAGCCGAGATTTCGGAAGATGCAGGTTTTATTTCGCAAATTGAAAGTTATTTGCATGTATTATCACCGACGAATACTTTCGGCTTTCTTTTTTCCTCTTTCGTCGTTTTTGGAGGTCTTTTTTGTCATTTCCTTTATTGATTCTTCTTTTTCCATTTCGATTGCTATTGCTGACCGAATGTACTTTCATATTACAATTAAAATGGATTTGGCTATATCTAAATATTGAAATTTGGAAGAGCAACAAACTTTTTTTGACTATTTTGTAGGATATAGTAGGTGAGTTCAACATCGACATAGCTGTTTGGCTGTCAGTGATTATTGTAGTTTTCCACCAGGAAGGTGTCTTCTTGATAATTTTTTTTGATTTTAATAAAATATGCATTTGTAATTTCACAGTCAACTGAAAAATTAATTAATTTCTAGCGAAACTAGAGAATAATAAACATCTTTCTCGTAATAATGGTAATTATATTTATCAACTGTAATGATTAACAAAAACAAAATGTGTCTCTGATACAGACGAGTTATGTAATTCCGTACTATTATAGATATAACAATGAAACTTGGTTTAGAGTTAGGTGAGGTAAAATTTTTGTCTACCACATTTATAAGATTTAGTAGTTTTGGATTCATTGTTACACTGTTATTTAATTTCGAATCTATTAGAGAATTTATTTTATTTTTTCAATTTCTTATATCCATTTTACAATATCAATAACGGTACACAAGGAACAAATATTTTTACAGCTTTCGCATAAAGGTTACGTTTACAACACTATTTCCAAAAATTACACCGCTCGTTACTAAGAACGCTGGGCGATTTCGGTTCTAAATTGCACACACACAGCCGTTGTAAATTCTCTCTCCACCTTTGCCATTTTGCAGGCGAGGAAATCACGTGAAACCGTTTCATTTAAACCGTTTAGGATTTTTCCGGGCTGTAAAGGAAAATTTGCGATTTTCTTCGACGGCGCTGGGCGTTTTAAAAAAAAGCGCTGCGTCGCAGTAGTGTGGGAAAGTGGGAAAATCGCAGTTTTCAGGAGGGTTAATGAAGTCCTCTCTCTTTTAAGCACACGTCCTGTGTGTAAACTGTTGTTTTCTTAAATGACAATTATATTTTCTTGGAGCTTGAACGGGGTAATTTTTCTGCCTCGTGGTTACCTGTTATGAGCTGAGATTATTTTTAACATAATTACGTAAAGGTTTCTAAAACCAATGTATTTAGATTTTCTTGACTTTTTATTATATAGGTTATCTTCTTCTTTTCTTCTTACAGTGCCATAATCTGTAGAAAACGCCTTATTTTTGTTTAAGAAATTCTTTAAAAATAAACTACTAAACAATAAACAATTTACTCATCTTACTCGTAAATTTATTAATTTTAATGATTTACAAAGAAATGTGTATCAGATACCCAAAAGTTATGAAACTACGTATTATTTTTGATATAAGAATGGACATTTTTCTAAAGTCATTACAATAATATTATCACATTTATAAGATTGAGTAGTTCTTGTCTAGTGATCTAGAGTCTGCGATATCCACATGTCTTGTTATCCAATTCAGAGTCATTTTATTTTATTTACCACATTTATTTTTCTGTTTTATGATTTTCCATAAAGCTGTAGTTTTCTATAACATATTTCGCGTTCTACAATATCAATAATGGTACACAAGGAATAAATATTTTTACAGCTATCGCATAAAGGTTACGTTTACAACACTATTTTCAAAAATGACACCGCTTGTTACTAAGAACTGGACGATTTCGGTTCTAAATTGCAACAAACATAGCCGCTGTAAATTCTCCCTCCACCTTTGCCATTTTGCTGGCGAGGAAATCACGTGAAACCATTTCATTTAAACCGTTTAGGGAATTTTCCGGGCTGTAAAGGAAAATTTGCGATTTTCCTCGACGGCGTTGGGCGTTTTAAGAAAGGCGCTGCGCCGCAGTAGTGTGGAAAAGTGGGAAAATTCCAGTTTTCAGGAGGGTTAATAGAGTCCTCTCTTCGTTAAGCACACGTCCTGTGTGTAAACTGTTGTTTTCTTAAATGACAATTATATTTTCTTGGAGCTTGAATGAGATAATTTTCTGCCTCATGGTTACCTGTTATGAGCTGAGATTATTTTTGAAGTAATTATGCAAAGGTGTTTAAAACAATGTTATTTAAATTTTCTTCAGTTATGTAATATACCTCCTTCTTCTTTTGTATCCTGCATACGTGACCAACCCATCTTAACCGGGATTTAGTAATCATAACTTCAGGGCCTTCGTAGCTAACTTTTTCAATGACTGATGCATTTGAGACATGGTGGTACCATTTAATTTTTAACAGTTGTCTAAGATGTCTCCGTTGCAACTTGTTTATTGCGTTTGTATGCCGGAGCGTCGGTACGGCACAGGTCTCGCTTCCAGATAACATGGTGGGAACTATTATTGCTCGGTACACTGCAAGTTTCGTTTTTGTAGTCAAGTCATGATTGTAGAAAACCCTGTTTTTTAATTTCCAGAATGCTCTTCCTGCTGCGCTGCTAATCCTGTACTGAATTTCGGAGTCGTTATTGGCCTTTTTTGAAATCACACTGTCGGTAATTGAATTCCGCTACATATTCCAGTAGTTCTTCTCCAATTCTTATAGCATTGTTGTGATCTTCCGGGGGAGTGCATTTCTAATTCTACTTGCAAGATTTGACCCACAAGCACGACAAGTCAAATAAAAGTTTGTAAAAAACAACATTCTTCAGAAAAAGAAAAAAAATTA
This sequence comes from Sitophilus oryzae, assembly GCF_002938485.1. Taxonomy (NCBI): domain Eukaryota; kingdom Metazoa; phylum Arthropoda; class Insecta; order Coleoptera; family Curculionidae; genus Sitophilus; species Sitophilus oryzae. Next base: position 2,345,910 of record NW_022147080.1, read on the forward strand.
GAACATTTAATTTATTTTTATTGTGTATTTCGTGTCTTAACTTTGAAAAAAAGTATTATAAAGCAATCAAGAAAACCCCTACCCACGATATATAAATAAATATATACGCGTTGAAATTGTTTTTTATTTCGAACTTCTTTCTCAATTCTAAATATACGTACAAAAGAAACATCTCGTCAATAAGAAAGCAAGAGCGAAACAATATCAAGAAAATTAAAAGGCAATTTGGGTTTACTGTTCGACATTATGAAATTTTCTTTGTTTTGATTTTCTTATACCTATATTTATATATTCGTATTTGAATAAAATAAAACATTTTTTTTTGAGGGATAAGGTCTGGTGAACTTTTTATTTATCTTCCTTTTCTGGATATTTTCCATTCTCCTCTTTATATCCTGGAAATGTGTATATATTTTTTCTGGGTCGAGAAATTAGACGGTCGGCGTCAAGAGAAAAATTAGAAAACGAATTTTCGACTGACTTAATTTGATCACTTTGCCCTTTTCAAATAAAATTTTATCATCCCTTATTTGAGTTTATTGAAATTGGTGGGTAATTTACATCTGTTTATACGAGCACTGGCAAATATATTTTGAGATAGAATAAAAGATCTACAGGGTGGTTCAAACTGAAAAACAAAAATTTCGACTTTGTAGTTTTTCTAAACCCCTAGATATAGTTGAGTTTATATTAAAATATGTTCTTTTGTTTCTGTCGCAGTTATTTTTTATTTGCTTCGTATTGTTCGATTTTATTTAATTGCTAATTCATGTATTCGGCTCCGAGGCAATTAATATATTGATTTTCTTCATCTTCTTTCTGATAATTTTTCGGACGCGGTTTTTGAAAAGATAAAATTGATTAAACTATCTTCTAACCTTTTAAAAATGGCTGGGTTTGGTTGCTCGCGCTCTGGATACCGCTCAAAATATAAATCAGCTGCCATTTGCTTATGTTTGTTAGACTTAATATCATTCTAACATATTATATTTCTCAAAATTTTCAAATTTACTCATTTTTTTATTATTTAAAATACACACACTTCAATCTGTTGAAATGAAATGTGCCGCATCCATCAAAGATATGTTCCGATCACCATGACAACCGTTTACTTTGTTACTCGGCGCGGCCTACTGTCTACTAACTGGATATTTTAAGAAAAATTTGAAATGTTGAGGTTAATAGTGAAAATAAATATAGGGTGTTATATATTTTCGAGAAGCCCATGCCAAGCTGAATAAGAAAATTTAAAAATATACAGGGGGCTCTATTTAAAAAACATAAGTATAGTTAATATCTCAAAAAATATTTTTTTCGAAAAAAATCTGACTACGCTACTGCATTCTACGCAGAAAAGTGCCTTTAGAATGTATAATTCATTTTTCCGTGGTTGCTGAAATAAACAAACTATCGAACATCTTCAAAAAGTACAAAATTTGAGAATTCCCCTGTAGCTTCGAAACCGATCAAGGTAGCCACGATCCGTTTGCGCCATTGTAATTTTTTCAAAAAAAGAACCCGAGACTGCAGTATCAAAATTTGAATATTTCTCACGGTTTCCTAGATACGCTATAGAAACAACCAAAATGGTCCACCTGTACATAAATTGAAGAATTGAAATGTTAAACGAAAAATCTTGATATAATCTCATTTTATACATCTATAAATGAAAACTAATGTCAAATATTAGTATCACAGTTTCCGCAGAATGGCATCGTTAAATGAAATCAATTTATCCAAAAATTAAAACTTTAATTCCAATCATTTGTTGATTCTCGAGCGATAAGCAAAACGTGCGTCTAGAGTTTCAAAGTAAAGTGTTTTAGTGTATTCTGGTAAATCAGTTTTATTTTGCAGTTTATGATTGTAATAAAATTATAACTTTCACTTACTTTTCTGCCATTTAGAAACCACGTAATGTTTGTACCAGGATATGCTGGAGGAGCGGTACAATTGGCCTTGATCGTCTCTCCCTTATCCGAAGATTCTCTTTCCACCTGCAATCTAGGGTCATCTGTGGGAGCATCTAGAAACAAAAGGTAAATATAGTTAGAAATTGTATTTAATTATATTTTTTTTTATCACTTTAACCTCAAAGTGCATCTTTTTTTGATATCTTTTTTTTTGATTTTTCTCAATAGATTTTTTTGTTGAAGCTTTTTTTTGTCTTGAAGAGGATAGTAACAATTAAAAGTAATTTTAGCATTAAAAGCACGCTTTCGCTTTTGGTCTTATTTAACTTTATTCGCCTTTTATTTTGGTTTTATATTGGTGTTTTTTTTGCTAATGTCACTGCCATTGAAAAGTCATATAATTAATGTTTTGTTGGCAGTTACTCTAGTACAGAAGCTGATCTCTCTATGTTCAATTAAATCAATAATAGCCAATACCTGTATATTGGAGTTAAAACTGGACTTATAACCACCTCTGTTAGAGCAACTACCAACAAATAATAATAATATGATTTTTCAATGGCAGCGACATTACAAAAACAAAAATAGTACATTGTCTTATTACATGATACAAAGAAAACAAGGTATGATATTGCGCAGGTTGGTAGTCGAGGGAGATGGCCGATTCTGCGCCTGGAGGAGCGAGGAGCAGGCGCACTAAAGCTTCATTCAGTACCTCGCAATTAGTAGAATAAATTAGTGGTTTTAATTAGCATAGACGTTTGTTCCTTTAATTTCAATGTAAACATTCAGAACGTCTAAATTAGTGGTAGTCATTTTCAATTAGTAGAAAAAGTTAACAAACTTTTGACTTTTCCACTAATTATACTTCAAAATTTGCGAGAAATGTCATTTTGACCTTTGATTATTATCCGTCAAGAGAAATTGTGGTTAGAAATCAAAAGTTTATTGTTTCAACAGCTATATATTTGGGTTTCTCTGTGGATACAACTGACCACCGCAAGCTATTGCTAGGATATTCTATTAATTTTAATTATGTTTTTAGACATTGTGAATAGTATATGGTGTTTATACAGGGTTGTTCACCACATACGACACGGAGTATTGTAGCTAAACTATGATATTTTTACAAATTTAAGTTTGGGGTTCGTTGAAGGACTATTAGAGCTACAATTTAAAAATATTTTTACAAGATACAGAGTCATTTTTTAAATGGAACACCCTGTATATTATTACATTTTTAATTTCTAAGATTAAAATAAAGGTAAATTTGATTAAGGTTTATTATACCTGAGGAATAACCTTACCGTTTTTGAAATATTTTCAATTTTGTGAAATTGCAGTAAAAATTTTAAAGCTTTATTTCTCCAAGGGTATCAATGTTTTTAATACTAAATATTTAATGAAGTTTATTTATTGATCAGTTATTGTGTTGGAATAATAAAAATAATACTACCTTATACAGAGTGTATAAAAATTTATTTTAAATAATTATTAGCTTCAAACGACAATAACTTCTTTAATTTAAATGGAATGCCCTGTATATTTTAGGAGAATCAGATGCACAATTAAATTGTCTATCAAATTGTATTATACCATTTTTTACCTCTCACTTCAAGTTTTCGTAGAAAATGCATTTTCTTATAATTTAGACCTCATTTATCAATATATCCATGGAATATTGACATTTTAAATAAATGTGGATTTGAGTCAGAAATCAATATAATAATAAGTTATCAAATTAAAGTCTCTGTTGTTATAAATAAGCATTTATTAAAAAATGAAATATCATTTTTAAGGTGTTACTTTTTATCACACTGTCTAATGCCCATACAAAATTCAGTTTTTTAGTATTTGGAGCAATTATTATTAATCAACGCAAACAGTCAGTTAATGTAGTTTGAATACTGGAGTCATATTAATTGATCCTCTTTAACAAATATTTAAACAGTTTTTTTAATTTTTTAATGAAATAAACGAATTATATCGACAATATTAGTATCTGTACTCTTTAAAAATTTGGTACATAATGAGATAGGTAAAAAATGGTATAATATAATTTGATAGACAATTAAATTGTGCATCTGATTCTCGTAAAATATACAGGGTGTTCCATTTAAATTAAACAAGTTATTGCCGTTTGAAGCTAATAATTATTTAAAATAAATTTTTAGACACTCTGTATAAGGTAGTATTATTTTTATTATTGCAACACAATAACTGATCAGTAAATAAACTTCAGCAAATATTTAGTATTAAAAACTTTGATACCCTTGGAGAAATGAAGCCTTAAAATTTTTACTGCAATTTTACAAAATTGAAAATATTTCAAAAACGGTAAGGTTTAAGTATAATAAACCTTAATCAAATTTACCTTTATTTTAATCGCAGAAACTAAAAATGTAATAATATACAGGGTGTTCCATTTAAAAAAATACAACTTTGATATTTTTTACTTATTTGGGACACTCTGTATCTTGTAAAATTATTTTTAAATTGTACCTCTAATAGTCCTTCATCGAACCCAAAACTTACAATATGTAAAAATCTCATCGTTTAGCTACAATACTCCGTGTCGTATGTGGTGAACAACCCTGTATTATTTTTTGTTTAAACAAATAAAATAAATTATACAAAGCGCTTTCCTTTCTTTCCCACATGAAATATAAAACAAAAATGCATTTTCCAAGGCAACTTAAGCAATACCTACTTCTTTTTGTTTATGCGGAATCGTATTTATTCGGAATCCAAGAATAAAAATGTAAAACCGTTTCTATCCAAGTGTCTCGAAAATAACCTCGAAATTCGCAGTCGATAATTCCCCTTCATATAAAAATAAAGGAAATATAATACTCCCCAGTAGAAATAGCCAATTTCATCCGGCACAGTGTCTTGCGAGCACGATTCCATATTGATTTTAGCCTTGGTTTTATATATTTCCGTCATTATTTTAGGCGATGGGCATTTCATCCTCCTCACCGACCGTAAATTTAACATATTTATTTCTGTTGCTCTTCTCTCATTCTCAGTTCGGCCGCCATTAATCATTTTATTGGTATTGATCAATCGGATTTAATAACGCCAGGCGATTCGATTTGAATACATCCATTAGCATAATATTTTTTCATCTATTTTCCTTTTTTTATTTGATTTTCGATTTCTATTAATACTAATGCAAACTTGGAAAATAAGTTCATTAGAGGCTTTATATACAGGGTGGTCCAAATTGTATTCCGGAAACTTTGGCAGCATATTTTGCAGATAAAAATAAGTAAATAAGTTCGTATAAATTCATAAAATAATATGTTCTAAAATGCTTAGTTTCGGAGATACAGGGTGTTAAATTTTTATTGTTATTACGACTTTTTTTCAAATAATTTCTGAACTAATGATGATATTTGGATGAAAATTGGTATCTGGAAATTTTTTGACATAAGAAATTTGATTTTGATATCAATATGACTCATATTTGTAGAGGGCACCACCTACATGTGTTTTAACTGGTTTGAAGTGATAACTTTTCTTCCGTACCTGTATAAAATGTACTGTACGTTTTATACGTAAAAAAGGTCTCTTGATAAAAATGCTAAGAGTAATGGATATATTCTCGATATATTTGGAATCGAAATTATCAATACATGCCATCATTGACATAAATTAAACATGACAGACTAAATAGACTAAATAGTTATACAGAAATAATAAATTTAAAATGTTTTTGTGCCAAAAGTTCGTAGTTCGGAGAAAAAATTTCAGTAGTTTCATACAGGTACGGACGAAAAGTTATTACTCTTCAAAACAGTTAGAACACATGTAGGTGGCGCCACCTACAAGTAGGAGTCATATTGATATCTAAATCGAATTTCTCATGCCAAAAACACCCCGACCGCAATTTTTATCCAAATACAGACTATAGTTCAGAAATTATTAATAAACGATCTCCGTCGTGTTTTTTCAACATAGCCGTCGGACGAAATCATCCGGACGGAGTATACGCGCCCATGTGAAGTCGTTCATATAAACTCATGGTACTTACTCTAAGTCGCGGACGGTCTGTGGCGGACGTCCCGCTCCATCTGAAAGTGCTGTAAGGCTTTTTTGAAAAAGAATAGCAAAAAATGGAATACGTGTTTCATATTGAGTGCAGTTTACTGATGTTAATATATTACTAATAATTAAAAAGAAATTTATTAAAAGAAATTTATTTCTGATTAATTAACTTGTACTAAAGGTAGTTACACTAAAAATATACTTAATTATTTCTGGAAACAACCAGTAATAATGCTTTGATAATTTCTTAATAATTGTCAAATATTCGTCATAATATGTATATTTATGATTCACATTTTGTACTTGAAAGTACTAGAGTAATTATGACATGATTCCATATTATATTTTATTAATGCTGCTCTATGGCTGTAAAATGTACTGTACTGTATTAAAATGTTTTCAAATGAAAAAATTCGGGACAACGGTCCAGCTACGTCGAAAGTTAAGCCACGTTAGACGACACTCACCATCTACTAAGACTCACCATCTACTAAGCATTACAAGAAGCAGTCTAGCGATGGGATATATACCAACCACATGGAGAAGAGCAAAAGTAATCTTCATACCCAAAATAGGCAAAACTGACTGGACAAATCCCAAGTCATTTAGGCCTATTAGTCTCACATCGTTCATACTAAAAACGCTGGAGAAAGTAGTTGACAACCATATTGGAGAAAATCATCTAAAGGTTAAACCACTGCATGATAGTCAGCATGCATATAGAACGGGCAGATCCACAGAAACTGCTCTGTACCAATTAACGGAGCTAATACAGACAAGTCTGGATAGCAAAGAAACAGCAATTTGTGCCTTCTTGGATATTGCGGGGGCGTTTGACAATATACCACATAAGGTGGTCAGGCGATCTCTAGAAACAAGAGGGGTGAACAGAACTATTATTCGCTGGTTTTGGGAAATGCTGTCAACACGAACAGCAGAGGCTCAGATGGGCACCAAAACTGTAGCTGTTAAAACAACGCAAGGAACTCCACAAGGTGGAGTAACCTCCCCTTTGCTGTGGAGCTTGGTGGTGGATGAACTACTAGATGAATTAACTCTAGCGGGAATACACTGCATTGGGTATGCAGATGACATAGTCATGATCGCTCGGGGGAAACATGAAGGCACCTTGTGTGATATTATCCAAAGAGGACTCCGTATCACTGAGAGATGGTGTAGGACTGTCGGGCTGAGTATCAACTCAGACAAAACCGCGATAGTGCCATTCACCAGAAGGCGAAGTCTGAAAAACTTGAAAAGAATCCAACTAGATGGAAAGGAAATACTGCCAACACAGGAAGTTAAATACCTGGGAATAACCCTGGACAGTAAACTCCTGTGGAACAGGCATATTAAGAACACTACCAGCAAAGCCATAAAGGCTCTCATGATATGCAGAAGACTGGCCGGAAATAGATGGGGCTGCTCCCCTAACATTTTGCGCTGGATGTATACCATGATAGTAAGACCCATGATTACTTATGGAGCAGTTGCCTGGTACATCCGCAACCTGGAATGGAAATCTTGCAATGGTCTAAGACACTCGAAGAAGTTTCTGAGGGCTTATGATCAAGAAAAATCACAGATCTTCCTGGGTCTGAGTAAGAACAATCTTCGGATTGTCACGGGGTTTTCAACAGGACACTGTCTCCTCAATGAACACCTCAGTAGATTAAAACTAAGCAGGAACGGCGAATGCAGATTCTGTGGGGAAAATAGGGAAACACCAGAACACCTTATCACAGAGTGGGCCGAGACGACAACCATTCGTGCCATGAATTTTGGTACGACTGATATTGGAGATAGAGAACTACCCTCTATAAAACCGTCCCAGATACTGGCTGTTGTCAAAGCCCTGGGTCTGTATGATGAGTTATGATTCAAGAAAGGGGGACACAATGGATCTGTAAGGTCGAAGTGATTAACCCCCCTCCCACTCATTCTAAATTCTAAAAATTCTAGACGATGCGAGTGCATAAACGGGTGAACGTCTAGAACTCTGTTGCGCTGTTGTTTTATGGCTAAAGTTTAAAACCTATTGAAACACAGTGCTCATTCACGCCGGTTTGAGGTCGGATGTGATCGGATATCTCGTGAATAAGAGTCGATTTAGATTTAGACACTCGCCAGGTCGTTAGGCCTTTGTTAATAAGACGTAAACAAAGTAGGCCCCGTCCAGATTAGCCTTGGTAGCAAAAAAAAATGCTAACTTAAAATACTTTATTTTTACTTACTGAGAAACCGCCATTTTAATTATTAAGAGTCTATTACGCTGTACTGTTCGGGTCACTCTCAGGGGCCGGGTAAAGCGAGTGTGGCCGAAAGAAACATATATTATATTTCAGAAATCTTCCTAAGGCTTGGCTCGATCCTGTTGTGTTAAGCCACACTTAAAATTCCAAACACAGGTGCCCTGATTAAGACTTGATTAAGATTTGCAGAGCTGCAGAATTTGCCATAAAATAGCGAGCAATAGGTTACAAAACCATATAAATGATATATCACTGTAATCACAAAACTTCAATCTATTCCCGTATTGTAACGGAATTTTAAATTATGTTTTTATTTTCGAGAAAATTTATTCCAAACATACATAATATTTTGTTGATGTTTGACCATCAAAATCTTAAAAACAAAGAAGTTGTCTAACAATGTGCTACAATCCGGATATAGTATAATTCTTTATCTTATATTTCCTTCTTCATTTGTGTAAAATTACCTAGCCAGTATTACAAAAAACGTTAAATGCCGAACGCTTATTTTGCCACTTTTTCGGACTAGTGAAATGGACTCTTAATGAATTAAAATTAAATAAAACATGTTTAAATATTAATCGAAATTAAAGTATTCAGTTTAATAAAAAAAACAATTTTCGACATTCCAATTAAAAGCTAATTTAATAAACAATCCAGTTACAATCCATTCGTTTCCCGATCTTCAAGTTGCATTGACGCGTTTTCAATAAACGAATAATAAATGAACTAATATCGTTACTATTATTAATTAAATCGGTAATGATGAGTGGCGTAATGAGATTCGTGCATTCTCATTCGTCTAATTCGACTTTGGAACAAATTACGTGTTTGCCGGCCGCCAAATTAGTGACAATAAATCGCCAGAAATTTTAATATCGCGTTGCGTTTATTCGCTTTGACAATAAAGCGGTCCAACTTAGCCGTTATATCATGTTCTTTCTCGTATTTCATTCGTGTGGGGTTATTTCGACCATAGTTTATGCGCTAGTTGGAATTTATGTTTGCACTTTTAATTCGAATGGCGCTGTTTACACGAAAAATTTAAATATTTCAAGAGAGCAGCTCAGATTTTTTTCTGTATTGAACTTTTGTCGATTTTTGCCACCGAAAAAGAAATCTAAATAGTTATTTTTTATACAAGACGATAAAATGGTATTTTATCGTCGACCGAAAAGATTAATTCACAAGCGATGAAATCAAGAGTGAATTAATTTCGGGAAACGATAATGCAATTTTATCGTCGTGTATAAAACAATATCTTTTTCCATAGCGAGTTACGTTTTAAAAAATATTCAGAAATTATTATTTCAAGGAATTTATTACGAGTAGAAAAAATATTGTGCTGGGTTGGCGTTGGTTTCTATGTAATTTGACAAATAAATAAAGCTGTCTCTATAGTTATCAGTTTTAAGTCAATATTTTTTAATTCTTTTTCGTGTCGATTGCTGATTGAATTGGAGCCAGAAATGGCTCAAAACAAAATAAAGTAAATTACCATATTATAACATAACATATATTCAGGCTGAGGCGACAAACGCCATATCCAAACTACTTCCATTTAAATCCCGAATAACTTATGAAAAGGAATACAAAAATTTTCAAAAATGGAAGCAATTAAAAAACGTGCGTGAAGAAATAAAGTTTTTAACATATCCTCGCTGTTAAAGTATCATTTAATCTACCCTTGCGGTTAAAGTACTATTTTATCTACTATTTTTGATAGATATAAGGCAATTTTAACAGTTGCTATGGAAAAAAATAAAAAGAGAGAACTTTTTTCTAGAACCCTACTTTTTAGAAACCTACTGCATTAGAATCAGTTAGAATCAAAACAGAATCCAAAGTCAAAATCAACAGAGCGTAACAATTAATTACAGAAACTAGAGCAATACAAAGAGAGAACTGGAAAGAATTGGGCCATTATCTCTGTTTATATGATCTTTACATTTATTAATTTTGGCGTTCTCATATGCATCTAATTGCCTATAATTTGAGACATGTTTAATTAATTTTATATTATAAGTATCTAGACAATGATCTTTATCAAAAATATGTTGAGCAACCCAAGATTTATCCTTATCTGAACCATTGTTATTTGTAACAAACATATGTTCTTTTAATCTAGTTAATATTAATCTTCTAGTTTTCTCAACATATTTCTGATTACAATCTATACATAATATCTCATAAATATCCGTCCCTTCCAGTGAAGATGTTTAATCTTTAAGATGACGTAATAGTTATTGTACTTTATTATTAGTACTATAGAAAAGTTTATATAATTGACATTCTTAAAAATTATTTTTAAACCACGAGTGAACTCGCTATCAAACGGTATTGAAATATATTTTGACGTATCTTTCTCCACTTGAGAAGTCGAATTTGCGGAAATCGCAAACTTTTTATAATTATTTTATTAACTAATGAAGGAATATATCCATTACAATCAGCTGCATTCCAAATTTATTTCTATTTCATATCTTTTACTCGTAAGTGTGGTAAAACTAACAAAATATACTATACAGGGTGGTCCGAATTGTATTCCGGAAACTTCGGCGGCATATTTTCTAGATAAAAATAAGTAAAAAGTTCGTATCAATATTGTCTTAAAATTCTTCGTTTCGGAGATACAGGGTGTGTAGGAGTTTAATTTTTATTTCGGTTTTTTCCAAATAGTGTCTGAACTATAGTCTGTATTTGTCTTTTAGTATTCCGTTTTAACTTTCCAGGTGTCGCATGTATAGGTCACAACTGGTAGTACCCCAAGTAGCATTTGGACGTTATCTAACGTCGGGTATACGTCGCGGTCAATAAACCCGACGTCGGGTACCAACGTCGGTTCGACCGCCTTACGACCCTTATTTGCACCTAAATGGGGAATACAGATTCGGGTCGTCTCGACGTCAGTATCTGACCTAATAGGGAATGTAATTCTACCAATTACCAACGTCATATTACGTTGGATTTTAGTCACTTAAAATTCGTCGCTAAGCACGTTACGTTTGGTTTCATATTCGCTACCAAGAATACATAAAAACCTAACCAAACTACCCAATTAAAAATGGATTCATAATAACTCCTCGAATATAACTATAAGTGCCTACCTAATTTCATATAATAATAATTCTGAATCATTAATCCAGACATCAGTTTTGTCAACGGAAGTCACTTTTTTGATATATCTGATTAAATACTCCGGAAAACATCGAGCGCCTTCAAAATTAGGTAGATTTATGAAATAAAAATATATATAAAAAAGTAACTCGCAAAATAATTTTTTAATTTTCTAGCTGGTTTAGTCATAAAACTGTACTGTGGTTCCCCCCAAACTCAACCTTATCAATATTATTCTACTAGAAATCGAAATGTGAATATAAATTTTAAAAACAAAAAACGATTTTAAAATGGCTGACAATCGGATACTTGTTAAGAATGGCGGATTTCTGTGTCCGACTTAATATGAACTACCAATATACCAATTCCGACCGGGTCTCCAACATTAGTCGTCTCACACGACCGAAGTCATCAAACCGGACGACCGGCAATCGTATATTTTAGTTTTTGTTTTCTCCTTAAAAAAATTGGCAGCCACTTTTTTAAGCCTAACCTCACATGTGGGAGGAGGATGGGGTCTACTGGTTTCCTAAGCTAAAAAATGAAATTAAGAAGCACCAGTGTAATGCAGCACCTCTTCCGGATAAAAAGCATTTATGGGTGGAGGCAAGACATCACTACTACTATTATTATTTTGCAAAAGCCTCGACCTCTTTCTGTAAAATGTAGATGAATGTCTAAATGCCTTTTTAGTGTTTTTTTAGGCATAATAAAAAAATTAAGTTTGTTTACAAAAACTTTTTATTAGGTTTTTTTTTTTTTAATAAACAAAATATAATTGGACGTTACTTTAGGGATTATCAGTGAGACGTATCCTATTCGGACAACGGGTAGACGTCGGGCTAGTTCAAGTATATGTACGTCGTGCAAGCCAACGTGGGAACGACATTGGGAAATTAATAAAAATGGTACGTTGTTATTTTGTACGTCGACAGATCGTTGGATTTACCGACTCGGATCCAACGACGTCGCTTTTAATAGGAAAGCGACGTCACCGGTCGTATCACCAACACCCGACCTAAATTTGCACAAAGTCTGACGTCGCTTCAGGTCAGATTTAGTTCGAAGTCAGATAGATGCTACTTGGGACACTTTGTTCGCATGTTTTCTTCTTTATGTAAAGTGGCATTCTAAATTTAAATATGCACGATTACAACATTAGAACTTATATTGTTTGGGTGGACATACTTGGACATAAAGCAGGTCTGTATTAAAGAAATTATTTAACATCTGATAACTGATCAAAGAAAAAAACTACTATCTCTAATGTAAACCATACTTTACGGCACGTCAGAAAATCCGTTCCGGCCACGTTGCCAACTTTCCTTCTACGCTTTTCTTCATTTTTTCGCGCTGCCCCGAGAAGAGAAATAGCGCGTCGCGCCATTTTAGCGAAATTAGTTCGCAAATCGAGTTAAAAGATGGCGTGGCGCTAGAAGGGGTCGTCAAAGTGATAAATTTGCGGCAACGATTGGCGACTTTACGACTCAAGCAAGAGTAGGGGGAAGTGACGCAAAGAAGAGCGTTTTCTTTCCTTGGCCGTAAATAATTTCCGAAATATCTAATGGAATCGACCTCGGAATTTGGCAAATGATAACTTGCCGCACTTAACATAAGACTGGCAACGTTGAGTAATGGCCGTTCGCGAACTGAGGCACCGAAAGTGTTACCATTAATTATGGGGGCGATGGGGGCAGGGGAAAGCAAAGTGGGGGGAGGGGGACAAGATTGAGAAAATTTACCGAGTCAGGGACGGCGTTAAGTTTAGAGTAACGAAAACACTGACGAATTCAGCAAAAACACTGCATTTTATTACTGTTTCGATATTTTTTAAAGAGAAACTTCTTTACGCGCTTTGGGAGTAAAAAGTCAAGGCCGTGACGCGCGAGATATCGAGAGGAAAAGTGATAGTCGCAGTGTTGCCACAGCTACCCCTTTATAAAACCTAACCCTGTTTGATTAGGTTAGGTTAGGTTATCGTAATAATCCACCCTGATGAAAATAAGCTTGTGACAACACTGGGTAACGATATGTGCCATACGCGGCTAAAAAAATCACTATTATAAACTTGATAATGTACCAACCTTGATGTGTATTCCCCATGGTCTGGTTGTGTGTTAGGAAGTAAATTTTCAGCATATTTTCATCGGTAGGTTTGTAGCTTCTGAATAATGGTCAAGGTAAAGCATCTAGCTCATTTGCCAGCTCAGAATTAGAATTTAGAGTTAGTAACTCGCATTTTCATTGAAGGACACTGTCATATTTATTTCAAACCAATAATCAACGAGAATATTCGTATAATTTAATAAAATTACTGTAAATCACTATAAATAATGAATTGTTTGTAATTGAACTGTAATTTCTGTATTCTTAATGCGGTAAACGATGGAGATAAACAATTGTGATTGATTTAAATTTTATTTTAAGATGAAACTTTTGTTAACAACATCTGACAACATTCTAAGAATTCGAATAATGAGAAGAGAAGTGACATCTGTCTAGAAAAGACAGCGATTTAGAGTGACAATTTGGTTATGGAAAATTTAGAGTGACAATTTTAATTACGAGAAAGATATATATATTCTATGAGTTTACTGGTTGCCTTACGATTTACATTAATTTAAAAATAAACCTCAATATGAATAATAAACAAAACATTTAAACAAAAACAGATCACAGACCACACAAAGCAAAGTGTTGGTTAGTAGCAGTTCGTAGTTGTCAGAGATATAGATGTAGTATTTTGGTTTAATGACCACAGCTGCCAGGGCTATTCGCCTGGGTGATAGAATTATCGTTTATTAATAAAAATTCAAATCGTCTTTTGAATTTCAATCTAGAGTGCCATGACTGTGTTAACAACACAAACTTTTATGTCTTATTATATTTTTTGTGTCTTGTCCTGACCGGTTAAAAGATGCCTAAATCGTATTTTTAATAATATCTCAAAGTTTTTCAAAAAGAACAAGGGTGGTTCATTAGCATATTTGAAAAAAGCATTGTTTACGAATAATTGGGTACCTACCACAGACTTGGTATTTCGAGTCAAATTTTTGTTATGAACCGCATGTTACAATTTCAAATAAACCATATGCAAAAATGTCAAAAGTTGACATATGTTGTCATTCTATTCAGTGTCATTTTCTATCAAATCAAGTAAAAAAGAAAGAAAAAAATCAAGTAAGAAAAGTAAACAAAAATATTGAGAACAAATAATGACAATAACAGTCGCTTCACTTCAACTCTCATTTCACTTCACATCATTGTTAGGCAATACAACGTTCCCCGGGTCATCTAGTTTACAATAAAGATGATAATTAATCTCGCAAAAATACCAGCCCATCATTTTTTTATTACTCTGGAGCATTAGATTGTCGGCTGGACTTTGTGCCTCTCAGTCAACGTATCTCGCTCTACATGGACTTTGACGCCTCAAAAGACTTTAATTAGGTTAGGTTTGAGTAGAGAAAGCTCTGACGAGCGTAGCTTTGGTTTGTTTAGTTGATTACTTGAACTTTGACGCGTGATTTTAATTAAAAAAAGAAAATCTCATTTGCCTTTTTCGTGGCATAGTATGACTGAAACTCGTTAAAAAAAGACATTAATATCGAAAACATTTTTAATTCACTATTAATTATTGTTCTTATTTCTCATTTTAGAGTATATCCATCAAGGATTTTAATTAGGAGATAAAATTGACCTATTTCAATTTTCATTCCGGAGATAATAAGTTTAAAAAAGTCTTATCTTGGTCTAATTTGATTTTGAGTAGACTAGACTCAGACTCGTTGATTCACTGGACTTTAACTAACTTAATTATTTTGGTTTAATTTTAATTTTATAGTTTTAATTTAAATATTTTCTTAATTATAATATTTAGGGAGGCTAATTAAAACTTAAAGAATAGTTATTTGTGTACAAAGGGAATTATAAGGGTGTTAATTACCGAGGGCAAAATTTCTGTCCCGAAGGACAATAATTGCCCGGGGTTATTAACACTATACAGGGTGGTCCGAACTGTATTCCGGAAACTTTGGCACCATATTCTGCAGATAAAAATACGTAAAAAGTTACACATCATCAATCATACCGAAATTGACACTGAAGCCTATTAACCTGAATAAATACAATTTTGGCAAAAATGTTTAAATTTGTTGTTTAATTTAAGATACTGACCAGCTCTTCATTTTACTTCATAGAGCAAATGATTCTAACAGATACTTTATTTAGATTAAAGCTGCAAAAATTAGTTTAAAGCGATTTTTATTATCGCCATGTTGGTCACATTACGCCGCGATCAGCAATATTGTCGTTTATTATTTGGCAATTATCATGTGAGTCATTATTATGTATATTATCGTGTTGCTGAATCTTAGGGAGTAATTCTTGTTTTTTTTTTCGATTTTCATAGTCTTTTTTTAAAATTGTACTTTTAAGCACAAAGAGTTCTTTTAAGAACTAAATTTTCGAGGTTTTATTTTGCATTTCTTGAAACTGTGTGTCGAAAATATGCCAAAGCATTACACAGTCGAAGCAAAGAGCTTGTAGCTTTACTGATAAACTATTTTGAACAAGAACGTGATAAGAAAGGTCCTTTTTTACCCTTGACTGCAGTCAGAGAAGTAAGTTTGATTGGTAAGCACATTATACCAATTTAAAATTTATTTCTATTTGTAGCGAATATCTGCTGCCTTAAATTTAAATATTGCTACTGTGAGTGTCAGTGACTACTGTTAATAAATTACTTACTAAAATATTAATTATTGAATTAAAAATAAAACATCAAAATCTTTAAAAATTGATATAATAAAAAATAAGTTGTTTCCCAATTTTACAAGATTCATCTCATAAATCCATCACAATCTGGCAGCGCTGTCGCCATCGCTTGTAACTATATGTCCTAAAATGCTTAGTTTCGGAGATACAGGGTGTAAAAGTTTCATTTTTATTTCGATTTTTTCCAAATAATTTTTGAAGCAACGTGAATATTTGGATGAAAATTGGTATCTGGAAGTTTTTTGGCATGAGAAATTTGATTTTGATGTCAATATGACTCCTACTTGTAGAGGGCGCCACTTACATATTTTTTAACTGCTTCGAAGAACGATAACTTCCCCGTTCGTAAAATAGATCAATTTTTATTTTAATTATAATTAGCTTAGTTAGATTTAATTTAGATATTGTTGAGATCAATAACTATATCTATAGCTTTGATTTAAATTTTAAGTTAATCTCATTGTACATTTTATTGGCAACGAGCAGAGAGTCCGTTTGGTAATTTAGAACACTACCACATAACTGGGTACTTATCAATTGTGTCGAATAGCATACTGTTGTTTATTATTTTCTAGGAAGATACGGAAATCGACCCTCCCCATAAGTAGCACTCAGACTGGTCTGAGTGCGCATTCAGACAGTCTCACAAGCTCCCGAATGATAGCCGGACAACAATGCCACCCACCACCGGATCCAGCGAATCTGGGTGAGGCCTTTCTCCCAACCAACTGAATCACGGCACATATAAGTATTCCAGTTATCTATTACCTAAAATAATATTGTCGACGACTGTCACAGCCAGCCAATTGTATTGATGTTACATTAAAATAAGTATAATAGAATATAAGTAAGTAGTTCTAAAAAAAAATCTTGCTTTATTTACTTAATTCTAAAGAATACTTCCAAAATCCACGAATATCAATAATTTTGTGGGTTATAACCCATTTACCAAAAGGAATAAAAAAACCTTCAGTGGCTGGGACAGAAAAATATTGTAGCAGGGGATGTGGATGAAACTGTTCTCTTAAACATTTATTATACAGGGTGGCCCATCGAAAACGTTCCGCAAGGCACGATATAGGGTATTCTTTTTTTCAAAAAATCCAAAAACACGTCAATTTTGTTTGTGAGGGGGACAACTTTTGCCCCAAAAATGATTGCGAAATCTTCAACCCTCTAAGCGGGGGTGTCGTCCCCCAACTTTTTTCAAATGGGAAGGGGGGCAAGTGGCACCGTAATGAAAAGACCTTTCTATTTTTTATATTCCCCCGCCTCGTTTTTGAAAATCCGTCGAGTCATTGAGAAAATATGAAGGATTGAAATTTGAAAAGTTTATTGAAACATTTATCAGAGTAATGGATAAGGATAAATTCTTTCTATCAATTTGAGGTTTTTTCTTATTATTTCTAGATGTTTACGCATTTTTCATTTGCCACAAGGTTGAACGATCAGGTGCGGTAGTTGCTAGGTAGCTGTTCTGTGACTTGTGCGTTGAAGTTCTTCTCAATATCGTTAAACTGACTCACAATAGAATTTCCAAAAATACCAGCCCAACCGTTCAATTTATGAGGGTTTTGTGTGTGCACCTCGTGAAAAACCCTGGGGTTGTCTTCAGCCCAGTACCGACCAGTTGTGCCGATTAACTACACCGTTCAAAAAGAAAGTACACTCATCCAAAAAACACACATTAAATAGAAAATTATCATTTGCCACTCGTTTACTCATAGTTTCACAAAATTGCAAGCGACGATCAAAATCGTCTTCGTTGAGTTCTTGTACCATCCGAATTTTGTACGGGTGGAACTTCCGTTTTTTTAATATCCTTTGGACACTTTGCTACTAACTCGCGAACAATTTTGCCATAAAGGTGGTTGTCAGGATGGCGTTCATTGAATATCTGCGCAACCCGATTGCCACATTCATTATTTTTAAAATAAAGTTCGATTATTTCCACTTTTTCTGCAAGTGAGTATACCATAATAATTGTTAAAAAATTTAATGATATTGAGAAGAACTTCAACGCATAAGTCACAGAACAGCTATCTAGCAACTACCGCACCTGATCGTTCAACCTTGTGACAAGTGAAAAAATGCGTAAACATCTAGAAATAATAAGAAAAAACAGCAAATTGGTCGAAGGCATTTATCCTTCTCATTTACTCTGATAAATGTTTAAATAAACTTTTCAAATTTCAATCCTTCATATTTTCTCAATAACTCGACCGATTTTCAAAAACGAAGCCGGAAAGTATAGAGAATAGAAAGCCCTTTTCATTGCGGTACCACTTGACCCCCCTGTCCATTTGAAAAAAATTGGGGGATGACGCCCCCGCTTAAAGGGTTGAAGATTTTGCAATCATTTTTGGGGCAAAAGTTGTCCCCCTCACAAGCAAAATTGACGTGTTTTTGAATTTTCTGAAAAAAAAATTACCCTGGTCGTTATGCCTTGCGGAACGTTTTCGATGGGCCACCCTGTATGTGACATTAATGATGTAAATAAATTATTAGAATATTTAGATAAGTGTTCATTTTTATTTTATATTATTACTAAGTATTTCTATTGTCTTTCATGGTTGTTACCTATAAAAGGTAGAGGAAATGATGGCATCTTAATTACTGTTAATAATGTCCCAAGGGTTGTGTTGATTGTAACCAAGACGATATAAGTTTATATTAATTCAGTAAGAAATAAACTACTTAAAAATATATAAAATTATACATTTTGATAAGAATAATTATGGCGTATAAAAAGAAAAACAAGTGATATATTTAACAGCTCAACTAGGAATCTGTCTTAGGGTGGTATAAATAATATGCCTTGCGTTTACAATAATTTGTCTTTGACATTCTCTGTTTAAATACAACAGTAATTAGAATAAGCTAATATAGCCGTTTATCTTCCAGCGCTTAAGACACATACAACAATGCTGTATGTGTGTGAGTGTTTGTATGTCTGACAAAGACGAAATTTCTCTAAGTAAATAATCATGTCGTCACGTCTTCACACCACCAGTGGCGTAGGTTTTGTTCAAATGTACCAGAATTGAATTCGCTTAAAAGTTTTAAGTAGTTTAAGTTTTTTAGTTCAAAATTATTAGAAATATATCGAAATATAACTTTAACGAAAACAAGTTTAATCATGTAATAAGCTAGCTTTAAGATCTTTAAGTGGTTAGGATGTGTTGACGAACATTGAACTTTTAGGTAAAGATGTATAACTTTTTGGTATAGAGTAACATTATTTTTACAAAAATGTAGTTCATATATCAAAATCTCACTATAACGAAGGCAATTTAGCTATAGACACGCTCAGAATAATGAGAGATCTTGAAGTGGATGGATCAGAGGAGATTTGTAGATTTTATGGGAGGGGGGAAGTCTAGATCTATTTCGTCCCCTTTCTTGAGATCTAACTCATCATACAGTCTCAGGGCTTTGAGAAAAGCCAGTATCTGAGAAGGTATTACAGAGGTTAGTTCTCCATCTCCGATATCAGTCGTACCAAAGTATATGGCACGAATGGTTGTCGTCTCGGCGCACTCAGTGATGAAGTGTTCTGGTGTTCCCCCATTTTCCTCACAGCATTTGCATTCGCTTAATTAGCTTCAATCTACTGAGGTGTTCATTGAGGAAACTGTGTTCTTTTAAAAACCCCGTGACAATTTGAAGATTATTCTTACTTAAACCAAGTAATTTTTTTGACTTTTCTTGATGATTAACGTTTCTTTTTTACAATTCTTTTTAGCATCGAAGAAAATATTTAACGTTTTCTCCTTTTCTCGTTGTGTGAAGAAAAAACAAAAATAATAAAGAAATAACTATATTACTATATAGCTATATTTGCTATATTTACTAATGACATCGAAATGAATTTATTTAGAGGTCATTGATATTTTACTATAAACTAGCTAAATATTTTTGAATATTATTTTTATTTTTTGTTCTTTGACATTATAAACATTTATAAATGTTTATTTTAACAATAAGACTGACAATATTATTTGTATAATGTTTTGTATTATCTATTGTTTGTTTGTTTGTGTACCTTGTTTTTTTTTACTTTGTTTGTTAGTTTACCTTTGTCTACAAATTGAAAAAATTTTTGACAATAAAGGCATTTATTTATTTATTTATTATTTATTTACTATACTAAAATCGATAAATCTAAATAATTCGAGAATAGATTAGATATTTAGTAGAGAAACGTCTAATAAAATGAAAATCTCTGAAAATTTGTTGAAAACATTTTTTTTGTTAAAATCTTAAACAAAATTTGCTTGTCCTGTAATATCAACATTTGATTTTGATCATTTTACAGTAAGTTGAAGTCACCAAGACGTACTTTTTTATTTTTGCTATTTACTCTTTTATTTCCTGAAATATTCGTTGCAGTCCAGTAAATAAGAACACGAAAATATCCAAGTCACGGCGTAACTCGTCGACCTTGACTTTTTAGGCGGTTTGTGTACCCTTTGGGGAGTAGTTTTAAGGGAAGAAATTCTAACACCGTACTCAGTCAAAAAAATGGCTCAAATGGCTTAAACATGAATTTTTTGCAAGTATATGCCAAAATATGCAATTTACAAATTTTTTCTTGGAATAAATAAATGAAGCTTAGGTCATTATTTACAAAAAAATCCTGACACTTTTTTTCGCAAAGTCGCAGGAAAACGGTTAAAAAACCCTAAAATGTCAAAGAACGGGGCTTCCTCCAATATTGGCCGAAATATGGCATGTAGATGATTTTCATGATCGCCAAATGGAAGATTGGGTTCTTAGCTAAAAAAATGACCCTGACACTTTTTTTCGTAAAGTTATTCGTAAAAAGGAACCAATTCGACTACTCGTAATTATACAGTTTTCTTTTTTTTACGACATTTTCCGGAAATCAAAAAAAAAACGGTTTTTACTAATTTTTTTTTATTAAAATGTGATTAAACAAATACTTCAAACTATTTGAGTTCCTTAGCTCTAAGAACAACCGTTAAAAATATTGACAAATAAGCTATTATTAGTGAAAATATGAATACGTTTGTAAAAATCTGAAAATTTTTGGGTGAAGGAATGTTTGTCCGGTTTTTTTATTATCATAAAATATGACAAAATTCAAACAAGTTCCAAAATGTGATAACTGTTGATTCTACCTTTTAAATGACCTTTGAATCATCAAAAAATATTAAATTTTAGCCGAGTTATTAACCAATTTGTCCTATCAATCAATGATACGCTTATTAAATCTATCTTCGAAAGGTAAAACTTGGCGAGAAAATTCAGGGGTCTTCGAGGCGGGATATCTTGAAAACTACTTATTCTACGTAAAGAATGACAAGAGCCATTGCCTAAGCTTCATTTTTTATTCCAAAATTTTTTTGTAAATTGCATATTTTGGCAGATATTTGCGAAAAACTGATTTTTGGACTATTTGGACCATTTTTCGGTTAAAGCTTGTCGCGCATGGTGTTACAATTTTTTCCCTAAACTATCCAAAATGTATACAATCCGCCTGAAAAGTTCCGGTCGTCGAATTAGGCCGTAGTTTCAACTTTCATTTACTAAACTAGTACTGTTTACAATAATAGTACGCTAGCGAAATAATAAACAGAGAATTACTCACAGAAGCTGCTGTCAATATATCTAACCAACATTAAATAATTTAGGAAACACTTTTAGCAATTTGTCACTGTCTAATTTTTACAATAATAGTACAGTTATTAATTATTTAATGTTGGTTAGATATATTGACAGCAGCTTCTGTGAGTAATTCTCTGTTCATTATTTCGATAGCGTACTATTAACACAGATGACAGTTAAATCTAATAATTGTAATCTAAAAGATATGATTAAATTATATCTCATAAATAAATTAGTTCAAATCAGTTCAAAGCATCATATACCGATCACGTATTATACTGATTGCAGCCAATTGACATTATACTGTGCTATATAGCAACCCATCGAATTACAAAAGCATTATTTGCTGTGAAATTCGATGAAAATTTAGAATCGACAGATTTGTTATGTAGAATAGTCAATCGGTTCAATAGCGAACAACCATTTGAATATTTGTTTTGCTAAGTAATCAAAATTCCACTGCTTTATTGACTGTTTGGTAAAAACTTTAATTATAAAGACTGAGGAAGTGTGATAAGTTAAATATTATTTTTATATTCATACACTAGAGACGAAAGCATTTTGAGACCATTTTTAAACACTTTTCTTGACAGTTTTGATTAAGAAATTGAGAAAAGATTGAGAAATTATTTTTTTGCAAGTTCAGTGAGCTTTTTTTCTGTTTATTTTAACTACTCATTCCTTATTAATCCTTGGTGTTAATAATATAATTGGTTTTATGTCATCATTATCATTTTCAGCTTATTCAACCATTTTTAATTTTGGTGTAGCCTCCCTCACATATTTATATACTCTCTTTGCAATTGCGGGCCCAAGTTATCCCTGATAGTTTTCTAAAGAGAGGTAGATTATTGCGAATTAGAAAAGACATTAAATACATTTGCGTAATAATATACTAAATATAATAAATTTTCAAAAAATTAGATTTTTTTAAATTATTTTAAATGGAGCATAATAAAGCGTTAGCACTGTAGAGGGTGAGCCAACGTTATAGTAAAGTCCATTATTTCATTTGTTTTGAGAATTATAGAAATGTTAAATAGAAAAAAATGCTTTGTAAAAGTTAATCATTCAGAACAAATCTCAAAGTATTAAAAATAAGTATATGATGTACGCAATAAAAGTTGAAGAATTTTATAAAATCTATCGGAAAATATAATATACAGGGTGTACCAGAAATAAGTGCAAATATTTTAACTGGTAGTATAGTTCAACCCCAGAAACACGCCTATGAGGTTATTTTCGCAGAAAAAAAAATTAAAAATTCGAAATTTTTAGAAAAATTTTTTGCAATTTTTTTTAGTTAAAAAACATAATTTCTTGATAATATGGCAACATAGGTATTAGATTAAATTTACAAGAAAGAAAATCCGGAAAAGATCCAGTGGTTTGATTTTAGCAAAAAATATTTTTTTTTGGAAATTTTCGAAGTAAAATAACTCCGTTATTTTGGACTTATTTGAAAAACGATAAAGAGAAAATATGTTTCTTTTATCGAGATCTATCACCTCTTAAAATATTTGCACTTATTTCTGGGACACCCTGTATAATAGACATAGGTATAGACATTTTTTATAATATATAATAATAAACATATACTGGGTGCGTCTCAAAAATGGCTCACCCCTATAACTTTTTTTATTTTTTTCGGTAAAAACCAGATTTGGTACCCTTGGATTGGGCACTCTCTGTATTTTTTACTTTATTCGATAGAAAATGACATTCTAAATAGAATGTCATATCATATGCCAGCTTTTGACATTTTGCATATGGTTTATTTGAAATTATATCATGCGGTTCTACCATGTGTGCAAATACCAAGTGTGTGGTATCAAATTATTCGTAAAAAATGTTTTTTCCAAATATGCTAATGACCCACCCTCGTGTCATTTGAAAAAATTGAGATATGATTAAAAATACGATTTGGGCATCTTTTACCCGGCCAGGACAAGACACTAAAAATATTAGACGATCAAATTTATTTTTCTAAGGCTCCTTGATTAAAAATTAGTGTTTTTAACATAACCATGGCACTCTACTAAAAAAATACCGAGGGTGCCATTTAAAAATCAAAAGTTGTAGTCATTTCCGGTGAAGCAAGAAGTGACCAAAAACAATTGAGCACGTCAATCAATTCTAATTTATGGCATATACTAACACCAAAACTCGTTTTTTATCTGAAAAAATAAAAAAGTTATAGGGGTGAGCCACTTTTGAGACGCACCCGGTAGTATAGGCCATTTAAAAAAATTGACATTTTTTTATTTTAAATACTTACACAACATTTACAAATTTATTTTGAACACCCTCTATCATCCAACTCAAATATCTTTACATATTATAACTTTTTCTTTATCTCTGTGAAACTCTTCTAACGAATTTGAGTACTGCAACTTTTGACATAATAGCATCACTGACAAAGTTCTTACCATATTGAAATCTAACATTTTTTAAATTAGATTAAAATATTACAAAAACTGCTAGTTTTAGCTTTACAATACGATATAACCACCCTGTATATAGGAAAATAGTTTTACAATGTGTATGTTAATTGTTAAATAAATGTGTTAATTTTTCGTAATTCTCAAAACAAAGAAGTTGATAAATTATTTTACTCTATAGTTGACTCATCTTTTATAGTTGATTTAAAAATAGTATACAAGAGACCATCAATAAAACCGTCTGAGACAGTTTACAAAACATAATTCACTCTCTGCTAAGTTACGTTTTCAAATTTATCTTTCGTTTATTTTCAAATTTGTTATATTTATAAAGTAAATACGCTTTTAAAAAGATTGACTTGTTACAAACGGCTGTTTCCGGATGGAATCGTGTTTTGCATATTTGTCATACATAAAAGAAATAAAGAAGAAATTTCTTCTTGCGAGGGCGTTACAGAGCGCGCAAATAATCAATCTCCAAAGAAGGCAATGCGAAACATTGTCGACTCTCTGATTTATAGCCCTTGTTTCTACCGGGCTATTACGATCGTGTGATGGGGTTACCACGTGACTTGTATATTAAAGCGATCGCATTAAGGCTCTGTTCAAAAAGGATAGCAAAAAAATGGTAGACGTGTTTCATATAGAGTTCTCTGATGTTGGAGTCGTTATTATGTGGTATTATCTATTAATCTATTACTAGTGTATATTTATTAATAATAGAAACATATTCCCAATTTATTAACTTGTACTGAGTACTTACATTAAAAATATTTAATTATTTTGGAAACAACTAATAATAATGCTTTGATTGCTTTTTGATTGTCAGATATTTGTCATAATGTATATATTTATGATTCACATCTTGTACTCGAAAGATTCTCTGAATTCTTATTTTATCTTCAAGCTCAAAAGTAAAGTGTCATAGTTTAAAAACATTTTTTTAATATGTGCACTTAGCCTGGAACCAACATCATTCTTTACATGTTATATTTTCTTAATGATGCTCTACTAATGTAAAATTTACGGTATTAAAATGTATTCAAAAGAACAAATTAGAAAGGTATCGAAAATTTGTCGTGTTGTTTTTCAATTTAGAAATTTTTCTAAACATAGACACGCAAAAAAACTTCTTGCTAAAGTGTACCATTTTCATTTATTGATAAAATATTGTAAAATATAGCAAGATTTGAAAAGTACTCGGCAATTGGAATTCGTAAACAGACGCATTTTAGCTTACAGCGTGTTTTGATTGCGTTTGGTTTGGTTTGTTGGTTTATTTTTGTTGATTTTCGTTTTTTCTCGGTACGGTATTGATATCTAAATTATAATAGTATCGCTAGGTTAAGTTCGTACCTACACTAGAAAAATGCTTAGAATGTAAAGCAGGAACAGGTTTTCATGTAACTGATTTGAGTTATTCTAAAGTAGGAAAAAAGAGAATTATGCATTGCCACAGAGATTTTTTTATGATTTAGTGTTTGGGGAGGCTTCTAGATACTGGATGTTTTGTTGTTTTTTATAAGAGATTTCCATTAAGAAAAACTTCACCCGAAATTACAACCTTCTTAAGGTGAACTGGCAGTAAGCGCCATTAACAAATAAAGAGGAGCTCGGGCTAAGTAAATGACGTCTAGGGCTTGACCTCGCCAAAATTATCATCGATCAGCCGTCCTTGAGGCCATTTTTTTTCTATCGTATTGTATTAAGCTTTATTTAAAACCTCGCAATTACTGAAATAAATTAGTAGTTTCCATTAGCGTAGAAGTTTGTTCCTTTAATTTTAGTGTAAGCATTCAGAACGTTAAAATTAGTGGTAGGCATTTTCAATTAGTAGAAAAAGGTTTCAAATTCTTATTTTTCTACTAATTATACTTCAAAATTTGCGAGAAATGTCATTTTACCGTATTTTGGCCTTGGATTATTTTCCGTCAAGAGAAATTGTGGTTAGAAATTAAAAGTTGATTGTTTTTTTAGCCTAATATGTTTTTTTAAGCTAAATATTAGGCTTGGTGATTGCCTTGTACCAGATCCATCATAAAACAAGAAGAAATATTAGTCTTTCTCTATGGATACAACTGACTAACGCAAGCTGTTGCTAGGATATTCTATTAATTTTAATTGTGTTTTTTAAATATTGTGAATGATCGTAAACTAAACAGTATAAAGTGTAATTGAAACCACTCATTTATTCCATTAATTGTAAGGTTCTCAATGAAGCTTTTTATTTACTAATAATGGAAATGTATTCCATAGTTTTTAACTTGTACTAAAAATACTTAAAAATAAAAATATTAAATTAATTTTGATACCAACAATTCATGTTAGCTATTTGGATTACTAATTTTCATAAAAAGATATTGACTCAAAAAGATTTGATAAAGTTACACGTAAAACAAATTGTCAAAATTATGTCATAATTTATATATCCACGACACACATTTTCCACTGCAAACAATCAATTTTCTCTATTTGTTATTAAACAATGAATATTACAAGATCGTACTTATAAAAATTTCAAATTTATTAAACTGCAAATAAGTTATATATTATTTAAGTTCGGATCTGGTGTCATAAGAATTTGCAAAGTTTATTTTTTAAATTACGGAAAAATGCAAAAAGATGATAGTGGTTACAGTTGAGGGTTGGAACCTTTGGTGTTACACAGCAAAATAAAAACACTAAATCACCACAATACACTAAAACACTTTTACTTTTACACTGGACGCGCGTTTCGCTAACCATGTTAGCATCATCAGCAGATGATTATAAACTAAAGTACAATCTACAAGTTGAGCGTTTATATACTCGCTCAGTGGGCACCGAGTGGGCGTGGCAAAATCTAGCCAACCGAGTCAGAGCCAACTGAGCGTAACAGTTAGATTTCCGCCACTAGAGTAGTAGGAACAAAGAACTTGAAGGAATTGGACCGTTGACTTTGTTCATACTATCTTTACATTTATTAATTCTGATGCTTTCATATGCATCTAATTGCCTGTAATTTGAGACTTGTTTAATTAATTTTAAAATAGTGGTATTAGACGACACTAAAACTCACGAAAACCTCGGAAGCATTCGGATCCTACACGGAGAGTTCCGTTTTGTTCGGCGAGAAGCGCTTTGCGGGAATTTTGAACATTATGAATGTTATGAATAATCGAGAATCGAACAATAATTTCAAATAACTTTATTATGCGAAATTGCTAACAGTAGTTGACTGTTTTGGTTGTTCATTTTGTTTTTTAAAGTTTTTAGACTATTTTTAGAAATATGGCTATATTTAAAAACTGATCTGCATTTATATATTTTTAAAACATACAAATATCATTAAAGTTACGAAATGTAATTTGTCATTTTGTCATTATTTGCTCATTTTAAAGAAGGACGGTGGTTAATGTATTTGGCTAATATTTGGTAATATATATACCTATATTATTGTCTACATCAAATTATTTCAGTCAAAGTTGCACTGATTATTGGTGTAAATTAAAAATTGTTTCATTTGCAGATTGCATGATCACTATCTAATTTGATGTATAAGTGAGAACCATAGCTTTACTTGGAGAAAGCTCATTATTCTCGAATTCTACTCTAGTTATTATCATTATGTCCTACATATGAATGAAGATCGGTTAGAAAAAATTATAATACAGTACAGGGTAGAGAAATACCTATATTATGTTCCGAATCAAGTTGAATTTTTTTATTAAAATGTCAGTTCTTAAATTGAATCACATTTTCATGGGGAAATAAATGTTTTGGGAAAATTTGTTAGCTTAATAACTGTTACATATTAGAAATAAAAAAAAACAAATTTATAGAGAGTTCTAATTTTATTAGAATGTTGCAGTTTCGATTACAGCTTATAAGAAGAAACTGCAAGAAATTTATGGGTGTTGTTATGGTTGTTGTTATGGTTCTCACTTATGCCATGTCAAGAAATGCAATAATTACAACAATACTATACAATCATTTTAACAATAAACAATAACACATTGTACAGGTAGTAAGTATTACAAAATAAATATAAAACCCTTAACCAATAGTCAATACATATTTACTTAAGTAAGACGAAAATCAAAATCTCAGATAAAGTCTTAAACCAATAACCTCTTTCACTTTGTTCAGAATAATTATTCTTGCTTATCCATTTTCCTTTAATGGCACATTATATGGTTTTTTTTATTAAATCACTGGCCTTCTCTCTTCATTTAGAACAATTGCTGATGTGTCCTAAAAATAAAAAGAGACTATTTGGCATAGTGTTTTTTTTTTCATTTCTATTTTACCTACCTGGCTGATTTACTATGATTACAATAATTGTAAGCTTTTTTTCCACATAGTCATTATATTTTCTTGACTTGGCGAATGCATAATTTATCTTGATCTTCTGCTTTTCGTACCACAGTTTATAACTTTCCTTTGTAGCAAAGTCATAGGCAAAGTTATGTGTTTCCATTTCCAATTTTACTTCATGGTGTTTACCTTCAAATGTTGTTGCAATATACTGCAACTTCCACAAACTATACAGACTGCCATATTTAGAGTACACAGTGGACAATTAATACGTTTTTCCCAAAACGTTTTCACAAATTGTAAATCTTCTTTAAAGTGCTTTTAGTATTTATTGTATTATTTAAAAATACAGGAATGCTGATGAGCTTTTAACTTTGTTTTTAAATAGGGCCATATTTACTCTTATAAGGGCAGTTCAGCCAGGTTCAGCTGACTTTGACGTAGACCGCGGTTGCGCGCATGTTGCGAGGTTCAGTATTGGTTCAGTTTCCCCAAAGTTTCCCAGTATTTTGTCCTTAGAGAAGGAAAGAGCAACTCTCTTTCCTTGTCTAGGGTATCGTGAGTTTTAGTGTCGTCTAATGGTATTCATGTAGCAACTTCTGCAAAGTCTTCAAAACATCACGATAAAGTATTTTCCGAATATAACTAATGGGGAGAAAAATAAAGTTTATAAATAATAATGATTTTTTATACAAGACGATAAAATGGTATTTTATCGTCTGCTAGATTAATTCACGAGCGATAAAATCGCGAGTGAATTAATTTCGGGAGACGATAATGCAATTTTATCGTCGCGTGTATAAAACAATATTTTCTCCATAGCGAGTTACGTTTTAAAAAATATTCAGAAATTATTATTTCAAGGAATTTATTACTAGTAGAAAAAATATTGTGCTGGGTTGGCCTTGGTTTCTATGTAATTTGACAAATAAATAAAGCTGTCTCTTTAGTAGTCAGTTTTGAGTCAATATTTTTTAATTCTCTTTCGTGTCGATTGCTGATTGAATTGGAGCCAGAAATGGCTCTAAACGAAATAAGGAAACTACCAAGAAGCTGAAGCAACAAACGCCATATCCAAACTACTTCCATTTAAATCCCGAATAACTTTTGAAAAGGACTACAAACATTTTCAAAAATGGAAGCAATTAAAAAACGTGCGAGAACAAATAAAGTTTTTATAAGGCAATTTTAAAAGTTGCAATGGAAAAAATATATCAGTGGCTCTAGTAAAGTTATTTCATCCCACTAGTAGATAAAATATCATTTGAACGCTTCATATGAGTGGAAAAAAACTCCCACTATTGTTTGACCGTGGATAAAAAAATATATTTACAGTTGTTTAAAATATTTTTTACAAAATGGAATTTTTTCACATTGTTTAACACGAAAGGATATAATCACGAACAAAAAAATCAATCAAACCAAACATTTTTATTCCAAAAATATCTGTCTAAAAACCCTTATTTAACAAAAATATTTCAACTTATAAATCATATTTACAAAAAAATAAACGTAAACAAGTTCGATTTATAAAACAATTTGTTTCTGAAAAGAAAATTTCTCTTTCCACAGCTTGCCTCTCTTTCAAAGAGCCTCACGTAAAATTAATAAAAAGTAAATTAAATTTCTCATCTGAATGAGAACCATTCAATAATATTTCATTCCTTAATTCGGCGTGTTCGAGACCGAAAAACAAATAAAAGACAGAAGAGAGGAAAATAAAAAAAAACTGATATAGAAGAGAGAAAATATTATGTTAATGGATGTATTCAAATCCGATCGGATGGCGTTTGTAAATCCGGTTAATCAATACAAATAAAATGATTAATGAATGCTCTGGAGGGACGCAACAGAAATAAATATGTTAAATTTACGACCCGTGGGGAGGATGAAATGCTCATCGTTAAAAATATCGATGAAAATTTATCAAACGAGGACTAAGATCAATATGAAAATCGTGCCCGCCAGAGACTGTGCAGGATATAATTTGCTACTTTATATAAAGAGTATTAAATTTCTTTTATTTTTTACAGAGTGAGTCTTAAATAAGTGCAAATATTTTTAGGGCTAGTATATTTTGACCGCAGAGACACGACTAAAAAGTTTCTTTTTTAGTTTTTAGTTAAAAAAATGATTTCTTGATAATATGGCAATATAGCTGGTAGATTAAATTTACGAAAAAGAAATCCCAGAAAAGATTCAGTGGTTCTCAAAATTAAAAGAAAAAATATTTTTTTTGGAAATTTTCAAAGTAAAATAGCTTCGTTATTTTGTACTAATTTGAAAAACGGTAAAGAGGAAATATGTTTCTTTTATCGATATCTACCAACCCTGAAAATACTTGCACTTATTTAAGACTCAACCTGTATATAAAAAAATAACTATAAATTTTTTTATATTATTTAAAAAAGATTAGGTGCCCGGTGGCGTAGAGGTACAGGCTCTCGTCTACCAATCTGAAGGTAGTGGGTTCGAATCCCACACCCGGCATTTCATCAGCCGATTATTTTTATTAAAATAAAAATAGTTTAGGTACCTAGGTCGACTCAGGCTTAAATGAGTACTTGGGATTCACAATCCTGAGGTAATAATAGGCGGTTGAAGCGTAGTGCTAGTCAAATTACCTTCTTTGTATACCGAACGGCTCTAGTATGGCAAGCTGTACCTTGCTACTCCCAAGGCGTTTTTTTATTATCAACATATGCATAGAACATGTCAGTCATAAAAACAGACTATCAGAATTATGTCATAATTCATATATTTATGACTCTATTTTCTACTAAAAATATTAAGTTAATTGAAAAATTAACTTTTCTTTGATATAAAACATCTTATAAACTTTTATTGTCGACACAACAAAACGTGATAAACATTGTAAAATCATGCAAACTTTTCCTTGACATACTATTGAACAGAAGGGATACAATCACCAACATAAATCAATTAAACGAAACACATTTTTGTTACCAATACATCTGGCAAAAAACATTTTTAGCAGAACTATTTCAATTTATAAATTATATTTAGATTCCTGTGTGTAACAATCCTGATTTATCATATAATAACATATTAAATCTTGTTTTTTTTCTGAAAAAATAATAAATTTATTGAGGTGAACTTTTGAAAAACACCCAGTAACTTGACTTTCAGAGTAGAAAAAAATTGGATATGAATTTTGAAGAATGAATTTTTTTAATATTATTATTGTCACTGGAAAAGTTGGTCAAAGAATGCCTAAAGTAGGTGAACAAATTATCCAAAAAAAAAAAATATAGTCCTTCTACTCTTGATGTCAGCCCACCAAAGGATAGAAGGCAAGGAGCGAACACTCCACTAACTTGTCTAGAACCGCTCTACTTTCCAACCGAAAACCAACTTAAAGTAGAACTAAAAAACCTGGAAGGCTCCATTCGTAACCTGAAATGAGAATCCTCCAACGGTCTAAGACACTCGAAGAAATTTCTTAGGACTTACAACCGAGAAAAATTAAAGATTTTTTCTTAATATCTCCGAGCAATCTTCAGATTATCACAGGGTTATTAACAGGACACTGTCTCCTCAGTGAACACTTCAGTTGATTGAAGCTAAGAAACAACGGCGAATGCAGATTCTGTAAAGAAAATGAGGAAACACCAGCACACCTAATCACGGAGTACGCCGCGCCATGTCGACAATCATTCGTGCTATTAAGGTTAGTACGACTAGCTCAGATACTGGCTTTGTCAAAGCCCTGAGACTATATGATGAGTTATAACTCAACAAAGCGGCTGCTCCATTCCAAAACGCAGTATGTGTAGAAAACAAACTTGTGAGAAAACGTGCTCTAGTTTTTTTAGTTGGCGTTTTAGAGAAACCTACTTTAACCTACTTTAACCTCTGTAAAACCGTCTCAGATACTGGCTTTTGTCAAAGCCCTGAAACTATATGATGAGTTATAACTGAACAAAGCGGCTGCTCCATTCCAAAACACAGTATGTGTAGAAAACAAACTTGTGAGAAAAACGTGCTCTAGTTTTTTTAGTTGACCTATGTTTTAGGATGGGAAAAGAACTAAAAATGTGTAGATACTAGGTTTTGTCATATCTCCGAATATTTTACAGCTATCAACAAACAGGCCAGGTTAAAACATACACAAAAACACAGTATATCCAAATATGTAAAAAAAATAATTTCTGAAAAATTGTTGGTTACTGTGTTTTGGAATAGAGCAGCCGAAAGGAGGCTACAATAGATCTATAAAGTCGCGGTGATTAACTTCCTCTCTGCCATACAATCTAGAATTGTTACTGGGACTTAAATGCTTTGTGTAGTTTTGTAAAAAAAATCGATTAAGTGGAAGCTGTTGTAAAATGGTTTTTATATTTTGAAACCTGATGATAACATACATTGACACATTGCCAGTTAAATAAAAGCTTATGAAATACATTCACCGGCATGAAAAATGGGTACCTACCTTAAAATTTTTATGTACTTCGAAGTTTTATATATTGTGTTCTAGTGGACCCAATTTGATTATTTTTTGAGCAATTTGTAGCTAAATTATTTAACTTCTTAGTATCGCTTTCTAAATTAAAGATGAAAGTTGCCACCTGTCAATTATACCAGGGTAAACAAAATGTTGACATTTTGGTGAAAGTTTGAAATACACTGTGGAGTACATTAACAACGAAGAGAATGTAAAACTTATTTTATCATTTAGGTGTATCTTTTCTCGATAGTTTGTTTTGTTTGATTCATCTCAATAGCTTTATATTTTTTGGAGAGATTCTCTTTTGAAGAAGACACATTCAATTAACATTCTTTCGTATTTTTTACATTAAGCCATGCCTTTGCTTTTGGTCCTAGTCAACAAACCTATAAATTAGTGTTTATTATTTACGTAATGTCACTGTCTTTGAAAAATCATATTATTATTATCTGTTAGGCAGTAACTCTAGCATATAATATTATAAGGTTTTAAGTACAAAAGTTGATTTCTACCATGATTAATTAAAGCAACAATACCCGATACTTTAGAACTTAACTGTTAAAATCATCTCTACTAGAGCAAACGTCAATATACAATATAGTCCAGTCAGTGGGGTGTTTTGCTATACAAAAGGTGGTGTAGCAGTATTTTTTTTATATGTTGTTAAGGTTTGGGTCTTGACAAAAAATCCAAGTTTTCGACCTTGGGTGGGACCGCTCGAGCCGCCATCTTGAATAGAAGGTACAGTGACGAAAAGTTGAACATATTTTCCAAAAAAACATAAAAACTCCCCAATTTTGTATTTTTTCCGAAATTCTCGCTATTTTTTACATAGGTATAAACAGCAGCGGCTGGTGAGGTAGTGCCACGGTGCCACGGAGCGAAAAAAATATGTTATAACCTTCATATGTCTCACTGAAATATAATGCACAACATAAAAAAATTGAAAAATAAGGTAGTGTCATGGCGAATTATTAGCGTTTTCTTTTCTTTGATGGTCCAGGTCGGTAGGAGTATTGTCTTCGGTGTCATAGTAATCGGTGCTTATGAGAATATATTGCTCTTCCATTGACCAAGTCTTGGTCATCTTCGTCCTCAATGTCGATGTGAACCTCCGGGACATTTTTGCACGACTGACCACTGCAGAAGGCACATACAACGGAACACTTCAACCCAGCTTTCCTGCAACCACATACTCTCTTTTCTACAAGTATCCTTTTTTACAAGTGCATGAAATGAATTTCAATAAGTTGTCGGGTGCTGCTTGTTTTGTCATGGTGAGTGGAACAAGCCCATTGCTGCCCAGTTTCCAGCCCCAGTCTTCAGTTTTTTTCTCGGTTCTATACCATTTCTGGACTTGATGATATGTCCTGAAAGAATGATACCGCTTAGCATCCTTCGTTGGTGGCAATGAAGCAAGATTGAATTTACTTGTTGTGGTTGATCTAGCAAAACGTTGGTAGCGGATTTCTTCTAAGGTGTTTTCTTCCAAGTTGCCACCATCCAAAGCAACGAGAAAGCGTGCTCCAGCATCTGCGATGTCCTCTGGTGTTGCATCCTGATGTTTAAAAATGCCAATGATGTCACTGAGTCCTGCTGTTTTCTGGAGAAGTGAACAAAACTTCATTTTTCCTTGGTTGAAGATTGACGATGTCGTGTCACAGCCACTAAAAGCATGGAGAAACAGAATGTTCTCAGCTACTTTTTCATGTTTTAAACTATTAGCTGAATATATTCTTTCAGCAATTTTGCCTTCTCCTGGTTTGCGGAGGTAGATGTTTCCTTGAGACGGTGCCAATGCTGTCAGCAAAACGAGAAGGTCAACGTCTTTGCCAACTACAAAAACAGCATCAAATTTTGGGCACAAAGAAATCGCTGTTCTGACAATCAACACATCAGCATCTTCTTCCGCCTGGTCGACAGTAATAGCAGCCTGCTCCATTTTTTTGGTGAGCATCGAAATTAAACGGCCTTTATTGTTTTCGTTGGCTAAAAATAATTCCTGGGAAACTTGAACGGTCATTGTTTCATCGAAGAGAGCATCCGCAGACATATGCTTCTTCGATCGACGAAGTCTTTCTGCGGCCTTGGTATTCCTTTTGGCTCCATCACTTGGATATCCATCAAAAATAACGACTGCATGTGAACCGTAGTGATTTCGTACATATTGAACGGAAATTTCGTTATCGGCAAAATATCCTTCGCCCTTTTTGCCTCCGCCCAAATTCACCCAAATTGTTCCGCCCTTTTTACGATGTCCCGTTATACTTGATACATCGAAAAAATATCGATATCTAACTTTTATTCCAACATTTTGATCGTAAGATTAACCGCTGCGGATATTTTGAGAAATACAGTTTTTTGTATCTTCAATTCAAGATGGCGGCTCGAGCGGTCGCACCCCAAGGTCGAAAACTTAGATTTTTCATCAAGACCTAAACCTTAAGAACATATTAGAAAATTACTACTACACCATCTTTTGTATGGCAGAGTCCTATAATGGCTCCCTACTGATTGGACTATAATAATATGACTTTTCAATGACAGTGCCATTACAAAAACAATAAACACCATTTTATAAGTGTGTTGATGAGGATCCAAAATCTAAAATTGTTGTAAATCTTTACTGTCTTATTTAAAAGCGAGTATCTCCAATAAAAATAAAGCTATTAAGATGAATCACAAAATAGACTATCGAAGAAAGATGTGCCTACATGACAGATTTTTAAATTCCTTGCTTTGTTAACATATTCCACAGGGTGTTTCAAACTTTCACCAAAATATTAACATTTTGTTTTCCCTCGTATAATTGACAGATGGCAACTTTCATTTTTAATTTAGAAAGAAATACTAAAAATTAAAATAATTTTACTATAAATGTGCAGAAATGCAGTTGTGGACTGTATTAATTTTAAATTTTAGTTTGACTAGTCTTATTTTATCAATGAAAATTACGTTAATAGATGGGAGAAACCGCACAGAGAAATGAGAAACCTGCTCCTACCTTTAATGGTCGTCTCAGACAGCTTCAGAGGGCCCTCTTCTCGATCTTGATCTTCTCAGCGCTAATTTTCACACATACACTAACATAAATCGTCTTTGAAGGGATTTAACTTTTAAGTTCAGACTTTCGGCGCGTACCGGTTAGCTGATCAATTTCGTCGTACGACGGTTTGTAATAGACTGTGTGCCACACTTCCTAGTGTTCGGGCATGCGTACACTGATGTTGCAGGAAGCAGGTATAAGTGCGGCAATTTAAAATTTAAAGAAATTAAAATAATTA
The DNA here is from genome assembly GCF_002938485.1 of Sitophilus oryzae. NCBI lineage: Eukaryota > Metazoa > Arthropoda > Insecta > Coleoptera > Curculionidae > Sitophilus > Sitophilus oryzae. The sequence goes on from NW_022147080.1 coordinate 2,382,138, forward strand.
ATCTTAATCTAAGAAATTACATAAAAGAAAATAATTTTATAAGAAATATTAAGTTTCCTTAACATTCCACCCACCAAAACATATGTTTTTAAAAATAAGATAAAGAAAAAAAAATAATGCAAAGTTAAGAATAAAAAAATGTATAAAGAATTATTTTACCTTATTAGTTGCCAGGTAAAGGGCAAATTTTGACAACTGGTCTTTGTAATATCCCATGTGCAGTTTTAAGTGTAACTACACGAACAATATTGTCTTTTCCGGGATGAAGCTTTATGACTCTACCCAATTCCCAAGATAACGGAGATTTTGTTTCATGTTTGATCAGAACTAATGAATTCAATTTTATTTCAGGAGTAGGTTCGGTCCATTTATGCCGTTCTTGCATTAAATGTACATACTCCTGAGACCAACGTTTCCAAAAATCAGTATGCATACGTTGAATTAGTTGCCATCTTGACAATCTATTAAGAGGGATAGAGGTCAGATCAGATTCTGGAAAACCAATTGTTAAAGGTTCTAAGGTCAGAAAGTGACCGGGAGTTAATGGTTGTAAATCATTGGGATCGGCACTTATAACCGATAATGGCCGAGATTTCAGCACTGCTTCAATTTGGGTTAGAATAGTGGAGAATTCTTCATATGTCAAAATCTGAGAGCCGATTGTTCGATATAAATGAGATTTCATAGATTTTACACCGGCTTCGGCCAGGCCATTAAAGTGAGGACTGCCGGGTGGATTAAATTTCCAAGTAATGGATAAAACTTGAGCCGCAACCTGGGCGAATTGAAGCATTTGGTTGCTGGCACCTTTGAAATTAGTACCTTGATCACTAGAAATAAAAGAACATCTGCCACGACGCGAAACAAAACGCTTAAAAGCGGCCAAAAAAGCCTCAGAAGTAAGGTCTGAAGTAGCTTCAAGATGTATTGCTTTGGTAGCTGAGCATACAAAAACACAAACATATCCCTTATAGATCTTGGCTTTTCTGTATCGATGCATTGTTAGAGAAAAGGGACCTGCAAAATCAATACAAATGGACGAAAAAGCCTTCAATTGTGAAATACGTAACGATGGCAAGTCAGCCATATAAGGATTGTATGATTTAGGTTTACAGCGAAAGCAACGAATACATCGATTTAAACATTTGTATATAGAACTTCGTGGAGATAGTATCCAAAATTGTTGAAGTATTAACAGTGCAATGTCTTTAAACCTGGGTGAAGGTTTGCTTGATGAATCCACTCAATAATCAAATCAGTAAGTCTGTGTGATTTAGGCAATAATATAGGGTGTTTTACATCGTACGTGAAGTTGCTATTGTTAAGTCTGCCACCCACCCTGACAAGACCTTCCGAGTCCAAGAAAGGTGCGAGTTTCCGAAAAGGTTTAGGAAGTAAAGCATTTGATAGAATTTTATCTATAATGTCTGAAAAGGTCTTTCGTTGAACATGTCGAATAATATAAATCAATGATTTATGCATTTCAGAAGATGAAATAAAAGAGGTTTTACTTTGCAGTGAATCTTTAGATTTAAGGAAAAATCTTAAAACATAGGCTAAAATTCTTTGAATTTTACGTATCGAAGAAAACTTGTGTAGCAGATCGCATATGATATCTTCTTCTAATGAAACATGGAGAGATGTTTGTTTTTCTTCACTGTAGACAGATTCACACATTTCTAAATGAGGTTGAGCAGGCCAGACATCTCGGTTGCAATGTTGAAGAAAGTTTGGACCGCGCCACCAAATTTTGTGTTCTAAGAGTTGAGATGCAGTTAAACCACGAGATGCGCAATCTGCAGGATTGTCACTGGACGGAACATAACGCCAGGAAGTGTTAGAAACTTTGCCTTGGATATGACTTACTCTGTTAGCTACAAAAGTTTTCCATTTATGAGGACTGGCAGCTAACCAGGCTAAAACGACAGTCGAATCAGACCATGCATATATGGAATTAAAACAGAGATAATCTGCGTAAGTAGTAGTAACAAAAGTAAGCAAATCCGCCAATAAAACAGCTGCACAGAGCTCTAGACGAGGCAATGAAACAATTTTTAATGGAGCCACTTTACACTTAGCAGTGACCAAAAAGGTACTGACTTGACCACTATCATTGATAGTCCGAAAATATATGACGGCTGCGTAACCAGTTTGGGAAGCATCACAGAAACCGTGCAGTTCCATACAAGAAATATTATCAGAAATTACACGTCGAGGTATTCTAATTCCAGCTAGTTGGGATAGTTCGGATTTATACCTATTCCAGACCTGCAATATATCTGTAGAAGGAGTTTCATCCCAAGATATATTAGATTCCCAGAGTTTTTGTAGAAGACATTTTGCTAATAGAATAACTGGGGAAATAAAACCAATAGGGTCATATATTCTACTAATTTCGGAAAGTATATTCCGTTTAGTACATTGGCGATCAACTGGATTAAAAGAATAAGTAAACTCGTCAGATTTTGGACACCATTTTAGACCTAAAACTTTAATGAACGAGGGTTCTTCTTTGTCAAAGCTACAAGACATTTGTACATCAGAAGGAGGAATATGGCTTAACAAATCAGGTTGATTACTTGCCCATTTTCTCAATTCGAACCCCCCAGTACGCATAAGATCAACAAGTTCGTGTTGCAAACTTAGAGCAGAATTTAGATCTTTGCACCACAAATTGCGTCATCTATATAAATATTTTTCTTTATTGCCTTTGCAGCTAAAGGAAAATGAGACTCTCCCTGATTAGCAAGTTCTTGCAGTGTTCGAAGAGCTAAATATGGAGCAGACGATACCCCGTATGTCACTGTGAGCAGTTTGTATTCTTGAATTGGTTCATCTGAAGAAAAACGCCATATGATTCTTTGAAAGTTTTGAAATTGTGGTTGAATAAGAATTTGTCTATACATTTGCTTAATGTCACAAATAAAAACATATAGATGAAATCTAAAAGTTAAAAGAATAGAAGCAATATCCTGTTGTAACTTAGGTCCTATAAATAAAGAATCATTGAGAGATGTTCCATTCGTGTCTCGAAAACTAGCATTAAAAACCACCCTAAGCTTAGGTCCAGATATCTCATTTTTTATAACAGAATGATGAGGTATGTAGTAAGCTGTAGGAGAGTTATAGTCTTCCGGAGGGATCAATACCATATGTCCATTGTTGAGATAATCCTGCATAAACTCACAGTAAGCTTTACGAAGCTCTGGATTTTTAGCAAGCCGGAACTCTAGTGATGTAAATAGTCGACGAGCTTGATAACATGTATTACGGAAGAATGGATTCGGTATTTTAAACGGAAGAGGTACACAGAATCTGCCAGACTGATCTCTATAAGTTAGCGATCTATAAATTTCCTCACACTGGACATCCTCAGTAGACAGGCTAGAAATTTTAGGAATTTCCTCAACTTCCCAAAATTTTTGAAGCTGAATATCTAAGTTACTTTCAATAGAAGTATGGCAGCTTAGCAAAGTTGAATTATGTAACGGTACATGGTCAGAAACTGCCATACCTTGAAGAATATATCCGAAAATTGTTTCTAAAGCAACAGGTTGACCCGGTTCACCTAAAACCCGTCCCGAACGTAGAATATGAGGTACCAATTCAGCACCAACTAAAAGGTCAATAGGACCTGGTTTATGAAATGAATAATCAGCTAATTTAAAATTCTGGATATGTGTCCAAGACGAGGGATTTATATTTATCTTAGGTTGGTCAGAACAAATTTTCGGTAAAATGATACTATCAAAAGAGAATAGAGGATTAGAATCATTACATGGTTTAATCGTACAATGTGTGACGCCCTGATTTGTTTGCGCCGACATTCCATTAAGTCCTTCAATGGGAATAGAAAAGCGTTTGCGTGGTAATCCAAGACGATTTACACATTTTTCTGTAATAAAGTTAGCCATGCTAGCGGAGTCAAAGAGAATTCGAATTTGTTGAAAGTTTCCCCGAATATCTTTGATGTCGACAATGGCTGTAGATAATAAAACCGTAGATTGTTTAGTAGATAACGTGCTCGCCATAGCACTGACAGAAGGGCCAGGAGTTGACTCTAGGATTGCACGGTCATCAGTGTGATTGAAATTTGAATTGACTGGAGTATTAGATGAAGAACTATCTATAGCTTTATCCAGATGCAATAATGTGTGATGAGGAGATCCACAAATTTTACATTTAAAAAAGAATTGCATTTTCGTACAGAATGGGAAGATAACAAACAATTTGTACATAAATTGTGTTGTTTAGCAAAGTTTAACCGGTCCTGCGGTGTTTTTGAAAGAAAGGAAAAACATCTGTATAATGCATGTGAAGATGAACACAGTACACATTTCAGTTTGTCCCCCTTATTAGATTGATATGGTGTGGCATTGTTATTACTTGTTGTCATAAAGGCTGGATAACCAGTTTTAATTTCTGAAGATTTTTTATTAGATGAAAAACTAGAGGATTGATACGATTGTTTGCTCTTATCCTTATAATGTTCATTATTGTATGAAGTAGTAAACTGAACTGACTCTAAGGCTTTACATTTATTTTCCAAAAAATGTGTTAAATCTGAATATGTCGGAATTTCGACAGTATTTTGAACTTCAAAATCAGTCCTAATAGAAACATTTAATTTTTGCAATAACATATTAAATAAGAGAAAATCCCAATGAGTAACAGGAAATTGCAAAACGCGTAGCGCAGAAATATTTTCGGAAAAAATATTTAAAAGGTTTCTAAGTTCAGTACAAGTTCCTTTTCTGACCTGTCCAGCTTGACAGATTTCATTATAATGATAAGTAGCCAACAATCTTTTATTTTGATATCGATTTTTAATAGCAGTATAAGCAACTGTATAATTATTTTCAGTGACTGGAAGTCCTTTAATTACAGATAGAGGTTCTTTACCCAATGACGTTAGTAAATATTGGAACTTTTCTACATTTGACAATTGTGAATTTTCATGTATTAAAGTATTAAAAAGATCAAAAAATCCAGACCAACTTTTGAAATCGCCTTCAAATATAGGAAGAGTAATTTTCGGTAATTTTGCAGTAATTTTAGGAGTGGAAACATTGGTCGAATTATTTGTCAAAGAACTGTCACCTACAATTTGATATTTTATAGCTTTAGATCCGTAGAATGCGTTGTCAGCTGATATACGTAAAGCATCATATTTTTTAAAATCTTCGTCTGATATGAGAGAAATAATTTGATTGTGATAAGTCATAAAATCTTCATACACCTTGTCAATAGTCTCTACTCTAGCTAAAAATATCGATTTTTGAGAGTTGTCACTAGATATTGCAACACCAATGTCATAAGTTTCTTTTAAACGGTTAAACGCTGTTGTTCGTTTTAAATCATACTTAGAAATTTTATCTGACATAGTGAAAATATTTTAATATTATATCTGATTTTGAATAAATGAAATTATAATATTAAAACTAAAATAATAATAATTGAGTTCAGGTAAAACTGCAAGAATTAATATCAGTAAAAAATATTGTTTATAAACAAATGTGAAACTATCAAAAAAAAATGTACTAAGTACAATTGTGACAGTACAATACGATAGTACAATTCTACGTCGCTCAGAATTTACCCGACCAAGTAAATTGGTGCGTATTTGTATCGCTGCGCGCTCGTACAAAAAATGAACCAAAAAACTATAAGGCTTGGTATCTGTGGAATGTATGGATTTTAAATCGCAAAATTGAAAACTGATATATTAAAAAGAATTATAAAATAAAATCCGGCTCGAAGGACCAAAAATGTGGAGAAATGCAGTTGTGGACTGTATTAATTTAAATTTTAGTTTGACTAGTCTTATTTTATCAATGAAAATTACGTTAATAGATGGGAGAAACCGCACAGAGAAATGAGAAACCTGCTCCTACCTTTAATGGTCGTCTCAGACAGCTTCAGAGGGCCCTCTTCTCGATCTTGATCTTCTCAGCGCTAATTTTCACACATACACTAACATAAATCGTCTTTGAAGGGATTTAACTTTTAAGTTCACACTTTCGGCGCGTACCGGTTAGTTGATCAATTTCGTCGTACGACGGTTTGTAATAGACTGTGTGCCACACTTCCTAGTGTTCGGGCATGCGTACACTGATGTTGCAGGAAGCAGGTATAAGTGCGGCAATTTAAAATTTAAAGAAATTAAAATAATTAATCTTAATCTAAGAAATTACATAAAAGAAAATAATTTTATATAAAATATTAAGTTTCCTTAACAATAAATTACTTAAAAAAATCATCAAAATTTTAAGGTGCCCCTTTTTGCCGGTGAGGGTAATATTAAACCATTTATACATAAAACATATATTAGAGTGGAATACAAACGAATACTATATTTTTTCCTTTTATCATAAACTGCCCTTGCGATAAATCTGATAATTTTATGGAGCCGTTATCCGACACAGGGCTACGGTGTACATAACGTTCAGCCTCACTGGCAATAAAAGCACTCGTAAAAGTATGTTTAGGAGACGTCGAAACTAATGAATTTATATCGATTAATCGGTCGTAGAGAGAGCAGTTTCTGCGGCCGTATATCTACAACAGGCGACGGACGTGACCTTAGACCTACTATAACAACTAGACGTGACCTCTGCATTCGTCGGTTTCACCGAATAGAAACACTAAAGAGAATTTATATAGGAAAATCAATAAAAGTTGGCGTGTACGTCACATAAATCTTTCACGAATGTGTAATTGACTTGACAATTCAACTGAATGATAATGCTTTGTCGAAAAAATTAAGCTCTGCCTGTTTTGCATTAAGATCTGTTTCAAAGGAGCTCACAACTTGTCAGTGGCTAGAACTGTTTATTATGCACTTTTTGAGTCGCACCTCAGATATGCCCTTCCATTTTGGGGTACGTGTTGTGCGACTCAATTTGACCGCATTTTCAAGCTCCACAAGAGAGCTGTTCGATATTCACTGGGACTAAACAACAGAACTCATTGCCAGGACTTTTTTAAAAAATTAAAAATATTAACTCTTCCTTCCTAATTAATATTTGAATCCGTTGGCCTAATACGTAAGCATGTATCAGCTTCTCAAGAAAGGCCATCTCATACTTATCCACTCAGGAACGCGGAACAAGATTATATCTACCTACCCCACGCTCAGAGTTAGTTAAAAGTTCAATATTATACAACTCGAAAAAAATGCATAATCACCTGCTATTTGAAATCAAATCGATAACATCATTTTCTTCGCAAAGCATTGAAATCTTATTTACTAGACAAGGCTTTCTACGCCATAAATGACTTATATTTTGATAATCCAATTTGATCTTGTAAACACTGGTCTAATGTTTGCTATTACTATATTTACCAATGACATCGAAATAAATTTATTGAGAGGTTATTGATATTGTTGCGGACCCGTGCCGTGTGAACTCAGGCTTAGGCCTGGCCACTCGCCTATGACTCATACGCCCAGCAATGCCGACGTTCTAAGAACGAATAAGAATTTACTAGACAAATCTGGATTATCTGTTTCTCTCCTATATAAGCAGACGCCGGGGCCTAAGAGAGATAGAGATAAATAACCGATCGACGCGTACAGTTACAATCGCCGCGCTAATTCAAAATAAATTTCTGTTAGATAAATAAATAGATAAATTGTAAATAAGTTATAAATAGTTCTTTAAGTCTTTTAATCGTTATTGTTTTTGTTAATTAGTGTTAAATAAATTGTGTTTAAATAAATTGTGTTTAAATAAATTGTGACTTTCTATCCACACGAAACCGACGAAAAACGTAACAATTGGTGTCAAGTGTGGCGTGTGTGATAGACAAGAAAAATAAAAAGACTGACCATGGCTCTGAAAAAATTATTGAAAGACCTGAAAGTGTCGGAATTAAAATGCATACTGGAAGAGAGGGAATGCGAGATAGATGGAAAGAAAAGCATTTTGCAAGCCAGACTGAGAGACGTTTTGATTGAGGAAGGTGAGGATCCTGACACATTTTGCTTTGAGTTGGAAGGTGACCTTTTTTGACTCGTCTTTACAAAAATTAGAAGACAGTTTGAATGATAAAATTACAGGAAATTCTCAAAAATTAGAAGACAATTTGAATAGTAAAATAATTGACTTGGAAGTTAACTTAGAAGAAAAAATCAGTGATAAAATTAATATTTTAGAAGATAAGATCGCAGAAATTATAGAGAATTCTACGGATCTACAAGACAAAATAACACAAATTGAAGATGATAAGATGATAAACAGAAAAATCGAAATTTTACGGGAAGAAATAACGAAGTCAAATTCACCAAAATGTCAAGAAACATCGGAGGGACCGAAACTAGTCGAAAATAGGTATACTTCAAAATCAGTTATGAAACCTCCGCAGTTTGACGGAAAAACCGCTTGGGCCAATCGACACGTATAGTTACAATCGCCGCGCTAATTCAAAATAAATTTCTGTTAGATAAATAATTAGATAAATTGTAAATAACTTATAAATAGTTCTTTAAGTCTTTTAATCGTTATTGTTTTTGTTAATTAGTGTTATATAAATTGTGTTTAAATAAATTGTGACTTTCTATCCACACGGAACCGACGAAAAACATAACAATATTTACTATAAACTTACTAAATATTTTTGAATCTTATTTTTATTTTTTTTATTTTTTGACATCGTAAACATTTATAAATGTTTATTTTAAACAATAAGACAATATAATTTGAATAATGTTTTGTATTTTCTTTTGTTTGTTTGTTTGTTTACTTTACCTTTGTCTACAAATTGTAAAATTTTTTGACAATAAAGGCATTTATTTATTTATATGTTTTATGTTGGTTACAAGACATGGGGGTTGAAAATGTTTATCTAGGTAGTTCTGATCTACGTACTAGTGGAATTCAGAGGAAATAAGCGAATCTGGGTTCCGTGGCGACGCTGAAAAAAAGGAAATGGCGGAGATGTCGTAACGGGCGCGAAAATGCGCCTTTTATGGTTGGAAGCGTATGATTTTATATCGACATTTTACGATAAAATGTAGCGCGTTACTATCGAGATCAACATAAAACGGATATTAAGAGATTTGTTAGTGGTATTGGGACGTACTTAAATATCGGAAATGACTGTTTTTATGTTGTCAGAGACAAATTATTATCCTGTTTTAGTCTTAAAATCTACAAACAAAACGTAAATATCGAAGGTCTGATTATTTTTTATTTGAGCCATAAGAATTAAAATAATTTCCCTTCATCGAAAATAATTTTTATAATATTTCCTGTAATATTTAATTCTCACATTGAAATTTCGTTCATCTTTAGATACAGGGTGAGTCTTAAATAAGTGGAAATATTTTTAGGGATAGTATATTTCGACCCCAGAAATACGTCTATACGTCTATAAGGTGTTTTAAAAATTATGAAAACTTTTAATTTAAAAAAAATGGAAATTTTTTTAGTTAAAAAAATATTTCTTGATAATATGGCAATTCAAATAGTACATTAAACTTACAAGAGAGAAAACCCAGAAAAGATCCAATGGTTCTCAAATTTTAAGAAAAAAATCATTTTTTTTATATTTTTCAAGTAAAATACCGGGTGCGTCTCAAAAGTGGCTCACCCCTATAACTTTTTTATTTTATCAGATAAAATAAAACGAAATAGGTAAGTAAGTATATGACATAAATTAGGAATGATTGACGTATTCAATTTTTTTCGGCCACTTCCCGTTTCACCGGAAATGACTACACCTTTTGATTTTTAAATGGCACCCTCGGTATTTTTTTACCTTATTCGATAGAAAATGACATTATGAATACAATGACATATCACATTTCAGCCTTTGACATTTTTGCTTAAAACAAAATTGAATTTTAAATTTCAATCTAGAGTGTTAAAAATTGGCTGTGTTAAAAACACTAATTTTTAATCAAGGAGCCTTGGAAAAATAGATTTGTTCGTCTAATATTTTTAGTGTCTTATCCTGGCCAGTTAGAAAATGCTCAAATCGTATTTTTAATTATATGTCAATTTTTTCAAATGGAACGAGGGTGGCTCATTAACATATTTGGAAACAGCATTTTTTTACGAATAATTTGGTATAGTCTGTCCAACGAGAAGATCCTTGACAGTGATAGATGTGTCTGTCATTTTAATTTCAAAGTAGTTTATTTTATTTTACAAAGAAATAAGTTGGTACAACTGGAACGCATAGCAGGATATATTTAAAATTTGATTGACAAGATGACAAGTGATTACTTCAAAATATTGTGAAAAAAACTGTATAAAACTGAAAAAATGTAATCGAGTTATTTTATTTAATAAAAACGGTATATGTTAATACAAAACAAACAAGAACAAGACACTACATACCAAAAAAATATAAAAAAGAACTATTATTTACTTTCAAGCTTTATGAAACTACCCGCATTTATGATTATATTTATCAATATAACTTATGTACAAATACAAATTTGTAATATTTCACAGGAATAAATAAAACAACATAGGTAAATAAAACAAACTATTTTATTAATAATAACACCTACGAAATTTTATACCTTAAAGGTTAATTAATTAACTTTAATCTTAATTTTTTTAAACCAGTACCTTTTGCCATTATTTTTCTGCAGTACTAAAATCCATTATTTACTTATCGTGTGATGTCGATATTTTACAGCTACTCCAGTTTTTAGTATGTGTTTAGTTTGATCCTTCTACCATATACGGGATGCACTTATCTACGACGAAATGGTATACAAACTTTATCGATGGCAACTTCATTGGCGTATAAGACTTTCTGCCTGGGCAGCGAGTATTAAGAATAAACTGTGCTCTGGGTCTACAGTTAATTTTCACTCGATTTTTCCTCCACTTGACTTCAAAAGACACAAAACACACGTAATAATACGAATCAAAATGCATCATCTTCCAAAACGCAGGGTATTTAACATTTAACAAAAGTTGACACAAAATTATAACCTATAATTTGGCAAGACTTTGACAAGCGTCAAAAATGACAAAAATCTAAAGGCGAGTTCATACGCATCGGCGTCCGTTTGTCGTTCATCGTTCCGTCAAACCAATAAAATTGAAATACGATCTGTCATTTTTTAAATAAACCAATAAAACTGGTTAAAAACAACAAGACACAACGCATGACGGATTTATATTTAAACCCATCCATAGATAACTTAAAAAGTGTTAGAAACTTTTTTTAGTAAAATAAATAGATTGGTATGGGACGTCATCTGCTTTTCTTCTGTCATCGTCTGTCGAAATCTTACCTGAGAAAAAAAACAGAGTATAGGTACCACATACTTGATATTTCGAGTCAAATTTGCATTGCGAACCGCAAGTTATAATTTCAAATAAACTATATGCGAAAATGTCAAAAGTTGACATATGATATGTCATTCTATTCAGAGTGTTATTTTCTATCCAATAAAGTAAAAAAAATACAGAGGGTGCCATTTAAAAATCAAAAGATGTAGTTATTTCCGGTGAAACAGGAAGTGACCGAAAACAATTGAATACCGTCAATCAATCCTAATTTATGTTATATACTAACATATCAAATCTCGCTTTTTTAACTGAAAAAATAAAAAAGTTATAGGTTAAGTTATATTAATGTACGACTTAGCAAGCACAAAGAACGTGTACAAAAAGGTGAAACAATGAAGTCAGGAATTGCGGACCATGTTTGGTTTGTTTTTGCAAATAACTTTTAAATGCCGATTCCAAATAAAACAAAATTCTATATGAAAATACTTAATACAGCTTTGTAACGTTTTAAGTTCGTTACATGTCTTTTTTATATATAATATATGATGTCTGGCCTATCATCACTGGATTCCCTCTCGTTCAGGCCGGATAGTTTATTTGCGCGCTTGGCGTAATTTTTACGTTCTCTAGTCAGCAACCCTGCTATCGTTTCACTGTTCTGTGGAGGCGCGCGCTGTCAAGATCCTTGTCTTGTCTCGGATTTGGCTTTGCTACTGGGCAATTGTCAAGATCCTTTCAAGGCGCCTCTCTGCGTTTTAACCTCACTTTGTTTTTGGCCGGTTTGCGGCACGGTTGAAAATCCTGCTTTTAGAAATGATTATTTAAATCTTCTGTATAATTTGAATCAGCTGCCATTTCGAAGCTACAAGTAAAGATGAGTTATTATCTTTTATAGATTCGATATTATTATTTGATATTTTTAGGGTAGAGTTTTGGATTGATCCACCTTAATTCGTATTTGTATTTTGCTGACACGTTGGTGTACTTTTGCTGTTGTCCTCCAGAATGTTAAATGGAAGAAAGGACAGTTCTTTTGTTTATTATTGAGCCCTCGGAAGTGTTTCGAGGTAGGTTTATTTTGTTTATTAGATCTTGTTTGGTTTTAAACAAGAGTTTCGTATTTTTAGGGTCTTATGGACGGACTGTGTCCAAGGGATGGGCAGGTGTCCCATATATAGTATTATCCAAGGTACGACTATTTACAAGGTACGGGCATTATCCAAGGTCCTAGTAGTATCCAAGGTACGGGTAGTGTTCCCATGTATAGTTTTCCTATGGACAGGTGTCCGATGGACGAAAGTCCACTGTACAGATAGTTTATCCTATGTACAGAGTGCTCCAGCGTGGATGTGGCATAGCTGCTTTGTTCCTGTTTTTAAGCTTAGTCGATAGTTACGGCTGTACTGGTTCATGGTGTCCTCATCCTGGCCTCTTTTGTTGTATTGGCCAACAGGATAGCCGAGAAATAGTACAGAGATGCAAGTCTACCTCAAGCTGTGCTGTTTGAAGCAGGATTGCCTTGAGAACGAACAGCTAAGTGTAGATTTACGTTCTAGTTTTTATGTTTTAGATTTTCTATATTTTCAGTCATATTTTCAGTACAGACTTTACGTTTAGTGGTTAAATTCCTTATGTCTGTTTAGTATTTAAAATATGATTTAGTGCTTAGGTTTCATTACAAACATATCTTGTTATAGTATTACTTTCTGTATATATCTATTGCGTGATTTTAAAGATGATTAACCGAATAGATTCTAGAATCTACGCTTGCAACATATCGGATTTAACACTGCATAAAACTTAACAATTTAAATAACGTAATGCTACCTTTCATATATTTTCTATAACTTCGCGCATTGTATTTTTCCATAGTCTTTTCATAGAACATATTTAATATTATTTACATAGATAGTTTTACTCGACAAATAACCACTATAATAATTATTAAAATTGTACAATGCTATTTACCATCAGAATTCATCATGAATAAATATAGCCATTAGTTTTAGGCAATAAACAACTGTGTTTTCTTTTTCTGTACATGCCTGGCGCCCAATATCTATATTTTTTTTGTTTATTGTTAGTGATTAGTTTTCTCTCTAGTGAAATATCTTATCCACGACTGCTCTCCGATGAAAAGCTGCCGTTCGCAGTGGTAATGTTTTATAAAAAACGCTACAGCTTTTACATAAAATCATCTGAGGAGATAATATTGGACCGTTTCAAAATTTACATGACGTTTCCTGCACTGTAAAAAAAATTGAGTGAAATTTCACTCAGATTTCACTCAATACTTTCTCAATTTCTGTCCACACCCGATTGAGTGAAATGTCTACTCTACAGAACTGAGTGAATCTTCAATTCACAGAGTGAAAAGCACTGAGTGTTTTCACTCAATCGAGATTAGACGAAAGACTCGATTTTGATAATTTTTCACTTTAAAATGAGTGAACTCACTAAGTGTTGAGTTCAAGTACACCTTTTATTGAGTGACTTTTACTCAACTTTGTATTACACTTAACTCGATTAGTACTCATATCTGAGTATTAATTTCACTCAGTATTGAGAAATATATTCTAAATGATTTTTTTAAAGCTATATGTAAGCTAACTTGTTATTTTAAAACAGGTGGGCAGGTGCCTTTCAACGGTAAGTTTCAGTTTAGGACATGGTCTCGAACATGTCCATTTCCTAAAATTCACTTTTGGGAGGCATCTGTTCACTTGTAATAAAATAAGAAGTTAGCTTACATATAGCTTTTAAAAAAATCATTTAGAATATTTCGTTTTTTTTAACAAACCAAATGAAAAACTGTAGAACCTTCAAAAATATTTTTATTTGTCATTTTTATTTGAAAAAAACAAATAAAACCAAATATAACACTATTATTATAATATCAAAATGTTTTTTTAACTCTTTATACAGGAACTTTTTTAAGTTAGATGTCTAGAAAAGTTGCATCACATCGCAAAAATCCGCTTTATTAAGAGCATTCGTCAGTTCGGCCACCTTCTCGAATATTTCTAATTTCTAAACTAACTTTTAATAACGAAAATCCCTCGGAAAACCCAGATACTTTTGCTCCTGAAAATTAAAAAAAAATTGTTATTCTGCCAAATGTTCCAGTTCCCAATTCATGATTGAGAGAAAGTACCTAGATTTTCGCTACGCTAATTAGTCAAGGAAACATCAGCATTGCGGCATTGGCGCAATCGAATTTGAATCTATGCTATGTTGGGCGGATTTCTGCGATGTGAAAAAAAAATGTTCTTAACATAAAACATATTATTAACAGTCACACTTTACATCACACTTTACACACACACTATGGGCTTGTGACCTTGGCACCTTCGAAGGGACAAGACAACCTACGACGTGCTACGACTCGAACAGATAATTACAAACTGAGGAACAGGGGAATAGCTTATTCGGTATCGAAGAAGCGCGTATGACGTATGATTAGTAAAGAGCGAAAATACTCTAAACTGGGAGATTTCACTCAAATTTTTAATGTGTTAAACTATAACATGAGTTTTTAAGTTAATTTTTCTATTCCATTACTCAAAGATAGGAGCTATAACTCGAACATGAGCTTATTCAATCGCTATTGATTAAATAGAGATCATATTTGAGTAAAATGATGAATTTACTCTATTTTAGATGAAAATGTACTCAATTATTTCACTCAAAAAATTCACTCCCTGAGAAATATGTGTTCACTCAGGCTGATTTTTTACAGTGTGTGCACACACATATAAACAAACTGTGACGTTTTAAAATTTAATTCTACTTTACACACACGTCTTTCACAAACTTTATTCATTAAATAAGAGTAAGTTTTTCCGCCCGTTAACAGAACAAAGTCATACAAGGCATTACACATTCTAAATGTATCTAAAGGTATATTCTTCTAATTATTCCACGTTCTTCGCCGAAACTATAACACCTATTAACTGGAGAATTAGAAAACGTCCGAAACTTTCTCCCTCCCCAAAACGAAACATCAAACTGTTAGTTAGTTGCCTAAGCCTCGTTTGCTTGTTTCGTACACAGACAACGAACGCCCGGCTCGCTATAACACACCTCTCGCAGAAAACTTGTACGAACTATTATTAATATGCCGTAATTAGTTATATCTAGTTAATTTTACCTTTATCAGTTACAAGCTAAAGTTTAAATTGCGCACCGTTTACCGTCGAAGTTAATTGCAAAGCGGCGTATTTGGCTTGTCTGTGTAAAGCGACTCCAACTCCAAACATTTCCAGTTTTGGTTATTAATTAGAAACGTTGAAATGTCAAAAGTACTATTTACCACACTCCAACTTATAGAGAGTAAACTTGGCTAGAGAAAATACCAGTATGGTCTATCGTTTAGCAGTGTCTAGTTACTCCAGTTTGTAATGAAGTTCATAAAAATTTCTAGGACACCCTGTATATTGTGTTAATATTATACTAGAATAATAGGGACTTTATTTTCTTTTAATAATGACAGTCAATGTATTTTATTGTTAACTCATTATTGTAATGAACTTCATTAGTGTTTCTATTGTTGAATTAAATAAGTTAAATATTTAATTGCCATTTTATTAAGAGAGTTTTGATCGGTTTTGGTCGCTGTGGTTCGGTGCGAGAAACCGAGACGTTTGCGCCGCTCTCCCTACCAGTGCAGGTTGAGTGGAGGGGAGCGTCAGTCGAGTACCTCAGCTACAGCAGCACTAGAGAGTTAGTTTGTGCTCGCACGCGAAACAGTGAGGTTCGAGTCCGGAGTGCCCTGCCAAGTGTCCTGCTGCCAGCCGCCTGTCGCCGCACTGTATAAGGTAAGCACCCACCGCCAAAGTGATCGAGGGTAGGTCGTATTATTTTTATTGTTATTAAGCGTTTACTCGACTACCTGGATGCGTTATAGGGATAAGGGAGTTAGTTGACGGGATTGTTAGGATATTAAAAGCGCGGGAGAACAACCGTTGCCGACCAGACAAAGAGGGACTACGTTGTGCTACGGGCAGGTCGCCAGGAATGATGTCCTTTTCTTTTAAAGGTTGCCTGACATCTGCTCCGGTCTGACGTGTCCTTCGGTTGATGAGACGAGAGTTCGTAGTTTTCTTCATCAATATTAAAATTGCCAGGATTGCCGAGCAGGCAGAAAGGGACTACGCTGTGCTACGGGTAGGTCGCCAGGAATGATGTCCTTTTTCTTTTAAAGGTTGTCTGACATCTGCTCCGGCTCAGTGTACCTCTCGGGGAAAGCTAATTACGGGCTAATAATTAATTCATCTTCTTAAGGAACAGTCAGGGTAGTTCAGTAAACGCACGGGTCGAAAATGTTCACGGAGCTAAAACAGGACTTCGCCCAATCCCGAGGCTGGTTTTGTAGCTCCTGTATTGTATAGGTGTGTCGTCCGGACGACACCCTGCATCAGTGACGCTGGACGGGATCTCGCCGAAATCCCGAGGTTGTCCTGACCGGGCGGTGTGTGTGCGGACTGGGCTTATACAAACGACGTACAACTCGCCGAGATGTCGCTAACGTCTACGTCGATCCAGGGCTCACGTTTGTGTATCCCTCGGGCCGCTGTTAACTTTGGGATCGATCCAGGACTCGCGTTTGCGTATCCAACAGGACGCTGATAACTTCGCGATCGATCCAGGACTCGCGTTTGCGTATCCCACAGGACGCTGTTAACTTCACGATCGATCCAGGACTCGCGTTTGTGTATCCCACGGGACGCTGTTAACTTCGCGATCGATCCAGGGCTCGCGTTTGTGTCCCACAGGACGCTGTTAATTTCGCGATCGATCCAGGACTCGCGTTTGCGTATACCACAGGACGCTGTTAACTTCGCGATCGATCCAGAACTCGCGTTTGTGTATCCCACGGGACGCTGTTAACTTCGCGATCGATCCAGGGCTCGCGTTTGTGTCCCACAGGACGCTGTTAATTTCGCGATCGATCCAGGACTCGCGTTTGTGTATTCCGGGACGCTTTTAACTTCGACGCCGATCCGAGGTCCGTGTTTCGTTGTCAAAACGGACGCCGTTCCGAGAAATATTTAGCTGTGACCATCGGGACGCCTGTAACGACGTCGCCGCCGTTTAGAGAGTCGCGTCATAGTAGAGTGTGTTGCTCCCGTACTTACGTGTCTGTGTTCATTAGGACGCCGCTAAATTCAACGTCGATCAGGAACTCGCGTCATCTTATTTAATAGAACGTCATTTTGGGAACGCGTTTTGAATTCGCGTGATAGAATCAGTCAGAGAGTTGCATCTCGGGAATAATCGATCAAAACTCTAGAGGTATACGGTTGTTATTGTAAACTTTACTTTACGGGTCTTTAGATATACATTTTATTTCACTGTTGTTACGATTCGAGGACGTGAACCTTCCTGAATTATTTTTGTACATAATTAATTAGTTAAATAAAAGCCTAGTGTTACGTTATAGTTAATTGTGTGTTTTATTTTTTTTTTCATCTCATCACTCCCTGGTATCTCCACTGTATAAAAGCTACCCGTATTGGCACTAGTGTTCTCTCAAACACTTTAAACATTGGGATGGTGCCCGAGGAACTGAACCAAGGCAACTCGGCGTCCGTGACCTTTCTCTAAAACGGGGGACAGTCACAAGTTTAAGAGCGATCACTAATCATCAATTTGAAGTAGAGGTGTGTAAATCAAGACATGAAATTTCTCGCGGAATTCATTAACCCGGTGGAAATGAAAGATACCCTCGCATAACTGATAAGTACTTCTAATTCTTGTCTAGATTATACGGGCAATTATAAATAAGAACCTTTATTCTTTCCCAAAGTTAAAAATGCATAGGCGCTAAGTCCGGCGGCCTCGGCGGCCAACGGCTGGGATCTTGGTTAGGTCTATTCAATTATTCTCGAAATTAGCTGCAAACATTCAAGCGGCAGATCATCAATAAGGGGTCCAAAGCCTACTAGTTAAAAATGGCAAACTTTTAAAAATTCTGTATTTCGAAAGGGATTATAACAAAAGATCAATTATGCTATGTTTTTGGAAAGATAATTTTAAGTTCTTTAAAAAAACTTTCACTTCACTGTAAATATGTCTACTACCAAACAAAATAAAGAAGCTTAACTACCTATTGCAAACAAATAACAAAGAACCCATACTATTGAAGGTAGAATACAGGCTTTAAAGCAAAAATACATTTAGTTGATAAAAAAACTTGTTTATTTGAACGTTGCGTCTGGCTGTGTAATTAATAAAACGACACAGATTGGAAATTAACAATATTATTTATATGAAAGCAAATATTTTTGTTCGATACTCGTTCCGTTTATTAGCAAACTTTAATTATTGCTATTGGGGCAATATCCATTACGAATGGACGATTTGCCAGATCGGCAATTATCGATATTTGCAATCGGTTTGAATAAAATTGTACGAAAAATTGATAGTGACGCACGTAGAACAGAGAAAAAAAAGCACTGTATTATCGTAAAAAAATACACAGTTAAGTTGGCCGTAAAATCGTATCTTGATTGCTTTTATGTTCTATAGTTTACGTTTATACTTTCCCAAATTTTCATACCGTTTTAGAAAAAATAAAAAAAACACATAAAAATATGGTGGATTTTAATTAAAAGGCAATGGTGATATAATTTAGATTTCATTCTTTGATAAGTGGTTATTATTAATTTTGATTAACGTCATATTTTTTGCTGTTGTTAAAGTATCACATTTATAATATAACTATTATCACCCTTTCTGTAGCATTAAACTAAATAAATGTTGTGCTTCTTTGACATTTTAAAACAGCAAAAAATATGACTCTAATTAAAATTCTATCAACAACAGTCTATCAATGAATAAAGACAAAATTATATTACCATACCCATATAACACACAATATCCGCAGGATATTCATAGAATGTCGGAATGTCCCATTATAAGATCATCTTATAAAGACATCTATAGGATATTCTCCAGACATCCTGAAATCCTGTAGATGTCTCAGAATAGAATATCCTATGGATATCTTTATCGTTTATCTAATGTACAGCTGGTTCCAATAAAATTGAATACGATTTAAAACATATTTTTATTAGTTCGGGCAGTATATTCTATGATACCAGTCCCCCATTTCTCTACTCATGTCATGCTGACGTTCTGAAAAATTTATTTGCCACTTTGTCAAAAGCAAAGTTGTTTTATACAATGTCACAATAACCTTAACATGTCAAAATACTTGACACATAAATATACACTGCCCAAATATTCGAAAAAAATGTGTAAAGAGTCATATTCATTTTTTTGGAACCAGCTGTACATCCAGCTGAGATATCCAAACATGCTCATGATAATAAAATATCCTAACAATATCGTCTAGATATTTAGGAAAAATAAATAATGTACAACTTTTTATATTACATAAAATGCAATAAACCATACAGATAGATATATTATATATTACTGCGTCATATATTGCGTCAAGGCAACAAAATATCCTGTTGGTATCTTCTGGATAATCTGGATATTTATGAGCTTGGCCACTCCCAGTAATACAGAGAATTTAAAACGCCCGGCCCGCGCAAAAAATTTCCCACAATCCATCTCGACAGTTGTTTGTTTTTGATGGTTTTTGCATTATATATATATTATTCAGTTCTTTGATTTAGTGAAATTCGAGGTGAATTCGGTCATTTGTCGATATTGGATGGGCTTAAAAATGACTGAAGCTAACAAAACTGGTTGAGTTTGACTTAGTTTTTTTCTTATACTCATAGTTCTAGCCTTGTTCTAGCAGAAATTCTATCCTAACCTCAACTAAAATCGAAAAACGACGAACGACTCAGGGCCTCACAATGAAGAATTTGTGTCAAAATTATACGTGAAAATTTGTTGAAAAGCGCTTGTTCTTTATCCCTAAACCCATTTTCGTGTTTGATCTATTCAAACAGAAATCCTATTTTGGGGTTTAAATTGTGAGTTTCTGGAATGTATGGTGTTAGCAATTATACCTGTATCCTGTGTGCTAACTTTGATGTAAACTGTTGCTGCTAGACATAAACTGCTAGACTCCATAAAGGGTAGTATAATCTGGTATAATACCATACGATCGAAAAAAACGGCGTCAGAGGTGGCTTGGAAATGAAGATTGTTGTTATTTTGTACGTAAAATTATATGGGGAATGTCATCGATCGTAATTTTCAAGCCAACTGAACGCCGTTTTTTTTCGATGGTACAGTATAAATTAAAAGCTCTTAACTCATACAAATAAACTTCTAAATTTTGACCCAAAATTCATTGACATAATATGTAGGTATATTTTAGAGCTGTTAATAAAAATATCCAATGAATAACGTCAAAATGTGGCTAAATAAAACTAAATCAAAAAGTAAAAGGCTTGCCTAGGGATGTCTTGAAGATGACTTTTTTTGTCCCATCTGGATATCCCATAAATATCCTCCTCTGGTTTTCGGATATCCCTAAGATATTTACTATATCCTTGGTGAATATCCTCAAGATATCTATAGGATTGTGTTGTGTTATATGGGTAGTTTTAATTTTTGTCTAACTTGATACCTACACGTGTTCTCAATTTTTGTTGCGTGACGAGTTTGTGCCACCCTCAAAATATTAAACCACACACTGTTCTTTTTCATTGTAAGATACAGCAAATGTTAATTTATAAAAAAAATAAAAGATCTATACTTACCAATAACGTACATAGTCCCCGTCTTCTGTTTCATGAAGAAGTTGGGCGCATCCGACGTAACTTCGCATTTGTACTTGCCGCTGACTTCCGGCTGGACGTTCCTCAAAACCACCTCGTTGGGGGTGCTCTTGCTCAACTGTAACAAGTCAAGGACAGGCGCTGATTAGATTGATATCGGCTGAGGGACCGTAGCGCGTCGCCGGGCATTTAATTGAGAAAGATGGCCGGCTTGTGTGACAAGGCAGGGCGAGGCGATAAGGGAGGTTCAAAGGGAAGTTGAGATAATGCTTAGAGCTAATTAGTGTTTGTTTTGGTTCAACGATTTGAAGTATTTTACTGAAACATATAATAAGAATTAAAGAGGTCTATATAAATATATTTCCTATCAATGTAACTTTTAGTTACGTAATCGAGGGCGCGATTTTTAAACTCATTGTTGCCAACCATGGATATATTCGGTGCCGTGCTGTCTAACTGGAATTTAAATTTCGCGCTGGGGATTTAGGTGGTAGCTCTGCTATAAAAAATGTCAAGTTGCCACATTTATTTATTTATTTCCTGAAATTGTCATTCGTTTTGACACTTTAGTTTTGTATTACGAGTTTTTGGGTTAAATAAATAGTTTTGTGATACTTTAAGCTTGAAAATGTTTACTAGCAGACCTTGGAGTCCAGCATTGTTCTTTTTAGAACCTCTTTTAGTGCGAAGTGTACAAGATTAATTAGATTAATAGCGTAAAAAACTCACCGCAACTTTATTAGAATAATTTGAACGGTAGAGCGGTAGTAATGGCCCTTTATGTCCCTTAAATGCTGTTAAGAAGGTAAGTTTTGTTGATATAAATAATAAATGTTTATATATTTAATTTATAATTAATTTATTTTTGTTTCCGGCAACGCTGCGCCGCTCAAGCTTAATCACATGACTAAAAGTTTGTTTGGTATTAACTGTATGTAGTTTATTAATCAACTAGGTGTGTGATTAATAGTATGAAGTATAATACAAAAATTTTTCAATAAATTTTTCAATAGACGTATTTCTGGATCGAAATATACCTACTACCATTAAAATATTTGCACTTAAGATTCACCCTGTATGAATAAATATCATCACCATTTTGAACTTATTCAACTATTTCCAATTATGATTATATTTAGATGCTCTCTTTGTAGTTGGGCCCATTTACTGTCTATTGTTGGCTATGTGCGGGTTCAAGTTATCTGCTAATTTTCTAATATGGTCCCATCTCAGGTTTGGTACTTTTTGTGGTTCATCTGTTGTCCGTTCTTCTTGCCAGGTGTCCTGTCCATTACTATTTGATGGATTTGACTCTATGGATGACATCTATTACTTGGGTTTTTTGTCGTATCTACTCTATTATTTTACAGTCTGTCTTAATTATTCCTAGAATATTTCGCTCCATTGAGCGTTGTGGGACCTGCAGTTTCCTTATGATGTCCATTTTAAGTGTGCAGGTTTCGCATGCATAGGCCATGACTGATAATATACATTGGTCGAATGTTTTCTTCTTTAGATAGAGTGGCATTCTAGATTTAAATATGATTGAGTTTCGTCCATAATTACTCCTTGCTAACTTAATTCTTCTGTTGATTTCTGGTAGTAGAAATTCCGAGCTGCGTATTAGTTGTCCCAAATATATATATTCTTCTACTATTATTATTAGGACAATGTCACAGCTAATATTAGATTCTCCATCTATTTTTAATCCCTTGTTGGTCCAGTCGAGTTCATTGAAGATTTCTTCTAGTGTTGCTGTCAACAGCTTTGGGGATATCGCGTCTCCCTGTCGTACTCCTTTGCCAGTTGGTAGCTCTGAGGATGTTTTATGTATCATTACTCTTGCTTTGGCTTCTTTGTATACAGGGTGCTACAAATTCCAGGTACGAGCATTGGTAACTCACTAATCGTAATAGATACGAACATGGTTAAATTGGGGCAAAGTTGCGCTTTGGGATGTTCACCAAGATGCCATCAAAACAGTTTTTAAAATTTCAAGGATTGTTGAGTTTTTTGGAAAAAACGGATATTTTTGAAAATCAATTTTATTTTTTCCTGTCGTTATTTTTTAGGAAATCAACAAACTAATTGCACATTCTCATAGCCACTTTATTGATCTGATAGTATTTTTAGATTTTCAATTCAGCTGATAATTTGTAAGATACAGAGGCCAACTTATTTTTTTTAAATACGGACCTGCATTTTTTATTACAGATTTTGAAAGGACTCGCTATCCTGAGTACAATGATATGCCACACTTAATATTTTTTTTTTGTTTTGGAAATTTGAACACAATTTATTTAAACTAATTTCAAGTCCGGCTCTGTTTTTTTTAATATTTAATATATTCATCGTTACAATAAGCTTTCAAACTTAGCAGGGACGTGGGTTGAATCCGGAAAATCAAATGCAATAAAATAATAAAAAATAATATCAATAAAATGTAATATAAACAATCAAATCATTTCCCCGGAAGATGGATTGGAAATGGTAGAGCAGTATAATGGCCAGCGAGGTACCTGGACCCTCTGATGACCTCAAATAATTCGACAGGTTCAAATTTTACAAGTAATTTTTAGTATAATAGCCACTAGTAGATATAAAATGCATTTTTAGTAAACTCTGTCTCACATAGTTTCTGAAAAATAAAATATTTTTTTTAAAAGGTCCGATTAAATTTATATCTCCGAAACTAAAGTTCCAAAAAAAGTCGTAATATATCTACAAATTCATTTACCCACTAGTAGATATAAAAGCATTTTTGCTAAACTCTGTCTCAAATAGTTTCTGAAAAATAAAATTATTTTTTTTAAAAGGTCCGATTAAATTTATTCCGAAACTACAGTTCCAAAAAAAGTCGTAATATATCTACAAATTAATTTACCCACTAAAATTTTACAAGTAAGCATTCGAAAATATCAGAAGATCTATTCAAAAGCTATAAATAAAATTGAACGAAAAATAAATTTGTGCAATAGGGAGGGTGGTAACCCTTTCGAACATGTAGACTATGTAAAGCATTAGAAACTAGTTTGTAGAAGCTTAATTTATTCATAGTAACTACGATTAATATTATGCGAATTATTAGATATCGTACACTGAGAATTTCAAATTCACAATAAGAAAAGTTAAAAATAATATCTTTAAATTGCTGATCTGGATATTATTTATTTGAATCTTTCAATTGGCTCAAGCGCAAAGTGCAAACAGCACAATATTTAGAAAACCGGTTAAAAGTTCATAAGTATGACAAAAAAAAATAAAACTGCTCTGACTAAACATGAAAGCACGACAAATCACAAAATGAATTATCAGGAGACCAAAATTTTAGCCACTGAATACAACAAGCATAAAAGAGAATTTTTGGAAATGATCTATATTAAAAAAGAACCTGAATCTATGAATGATAGAACTGACATAAAAAACTTGAATCAAGTGTATTTTAGTTTGTTAAATTAATTTGTTTATTGTTTTCTCCCTGTTTTATATAAAAAAAAATCATGTATATATAAGAAGTAATATTTTGGAAACCATAAAAAGAATAGTGTTTTTACAGTTTATTGGCCAATGAAATATAAATTAGGTTTAGTGCGATTTCAGCCGTAGTCAATATACATACGTGGATCGTTTTGGTCTTACGAATAATCATTTAAAAAAAAAATATGTAGCCATCCTCTGACAAGTTGATATTAGTTTTATTAATTATAGTAAACATTATGCTGTGTGTGTTTGTGAATTTGTTCTATGTAATTTTTGGATTATGTTCGGCACTGTTTTTTTGATTTTGGTGAGTGTTGTAAGATTTTATTTTTAACTTTCAATAGCGGGTAAATAAGTATGAAAAAAAAAATAATAATTTTTGTAAATAATTATTGTGTTTATTACATAAACTTTGTCACACTTAGCTACTTAAGGTTTTTTATACATAAACTACTTGACTCTTAATTTTACTATGTATTCGTGATTTGTATAAATAATGTGTTTCTCAAAAAAAAAAAAAATTTAAAAAAAAATAAGTTCGCCTCTATATCTCACAAATTATCAGCTAATTTGAAAATCTAAAAATACTATCAGATAGCTCTAATAAAGTGGCTATGAGAATGAGCAATTAGTTTTTTGATTTTCTAAAAAGTAACGACAGGAAAAAATAAAATTAGTTTTCAAAAAAATCCGTTTTTTCCAAAAAACTCAGCAATCCTTGAAATTTTTAAAAAATCTTAAAAAAAATAATGGCATCTTGGTGAACAGCCCAAGGCGCAACTTTGCTCCAATTTAACTATCTTCGTATCTATTACGGTTTCCGAGATACCAATGCTCGTACCTCGAATTTGTAGCACCCTGTATATATATATATATATATATAAAGGATATTATATTCACAATTAATTTGCTTGTTTACAAACTAAATTTAAACCGTAAATACAGTTTTGTAACAAAATTCCATGTTTTCTTCCTTTCAACTTTTTTTTCTACACTGTTTTATCTGACAAGTAAAACGTTATGTGTAGACGGAGCTTAGACGGACGACCGTCTTGAGAACCGCACCCCCCTCTATTTTCTAGACGGTCTTCCGTTTTACATGGCACGCAAAACTGTCAGGTAAACTTTATGGTGTAGACGAGACCTTAGACGAACGCTTTAACAAGCACGTTTTTTTTTTATAAAAACCCCTCATTATTACGATAATTTATGTTGTTTTCGGGATAAGTACGTCGCGCGCCGGTTTGAAAAAGATACTTTGGCATAGTTTTTCAGCAAAACTAAAAAAAGAGTGGAAACATAGCGTATAGAAGAAAAAGTT
Source organism: Sitophilus oryzae (assembly GCF_002938485.1). Taxonomy (NCBI): domain Eukaryota; kingdom Metazoa; phylum Arthropoda; class Insecta; order Coleoptera; family Curculionidae; genus Sitophilus; species Sitophilus oryzae. Next base: position 2,407,904 of record NW_022147080.1, read on the forward strand.
AAAACGATAGGAAAATCTTTCGTTTCAGCGGTTCGTTCGGCTTGTTTATTCGCAAAAGTAACAAAGCTCTCTTTTAAAAAAGTTTTGTGTTTGAAGAATTTCCCGTCGGATAGCTAGTTCTTTGCGAATTTATGAGACTTTAGTGGGTAATAAATAAGAGAGAAAAAAATCGTTTTAAAGTATTCAAAAGGCGTACTATTACAAACGGTATAAAATATGCATAGTCTCTAAAGAATTTTTTCCGTTTTGTTTTATTAAAAGTTTACTATAATATTGGATAATCAGCTTTCATTTTGTTGGCGAAGAATAATTAGATGGTGCCTGATCTTTTTGTTCACACTATTTCTAGTAGTAGAACCGGCAGAGGATGGGATTGGTGTAAGAGGCCGAACTCTGCTAGGAGCAGGATCAGGTTTGAGGTATTTGGCAAAACCACGTCAGACCCTTTTTTTTGGGTGTCGGGCCACAGCGGCATCCAAGGCAACGAAAAAGCCGATCATCGGCATCCTATCGTGGTCCAGAACCAGTACTGGGAATACCCAAATGTATGGCCCGTAGTGCACTAAAACTCTGGATCAGGGAAAAGCAGAATGTCTACTGGAGAAACAGACAGGGGCACAGGCACAGCAAAGCCTTTATTCAAGGACCTAGCTGTAAAACAACAAAATAACTGTTAATGCTTAGCAGGAATAAAGTGCGGATTATAACAGGCCTCTTGACAGGATACATGGCTGTCAAGTGTTATCTGAACAAGCTCAACCTGTATCAAGGAGTCTTTGCTGCAAACTCTGCGATAAAGATCTTGAAACAGCGGAGCCAAATAGACAACAATTATTGTCCTCCATTCACGAATTTCAAATTCTAGATCTTTAAGCCTGGGCTACTCGAGAATGGTTCTGAAAAGAACTGTGCGCGATAGACTGGTGCCTCCGAACACCAATTTATAGGAGGGTGCTCGAGGGAAAAGGGGATCTCGTCGAGGAATAGTTCTGAACTTTATGACTATATGAACAGTTCACAGCTGCACAACTGCGTGAATGGAGGACAGTAAATGGGTCCAACTACAAAGAGAGTATCTAAATATGTGAAGAAGGCTACATCATAATTGAAAATGGTTAGATAAACTGAAAATGATGATGATGATGACAACTTAGATACAAAAATTTTATACGATAAGTACCCAAGCAGCATTTGGACTTCGCGTCGGGACAACGTTGTGTCACGCGACCAAACGTCGGTCGGGCCGCAATGTCGGCACAACCTCGTGCCAACCCTAGTCTGCACTAGTTTGGAGAATAATTTTTGGGTCGAAACGACGTTCGAGACCTACGTTGGCTAGCAGCCTAATTTAGTACAAACTGCAACGTTGTTTAAAATCCTAATTCACAGAAATACAAAACTAAAATAATATGGCGTCTAAGTCGCGTATTATCCTAAATTGGGATAATTATAGTAAAAATATTATTTTTATCATTTAGTTAGAGACATATGTCAGATGGCAGTAAAGGAAAACAAAACAAAAGTATTTAAGTGTGGAGGATGTTTGAAGATCATAAATATTGAAACACTTTAACCAACTCTGTAACTCGTTACCCAAGGCAAAAAAGTTAAACGCAAACAACTTTATTGATAAATGTATTGTTTCTACTTTGATAAATACTAACGGGCCTTAAAATTAAAGAAGTTTTAAAACATTTGTTGAATTTTTTTTAGTAAAATGGAAATAATTTATTCGCAGTCGAAAAAAAAAATTGTTTCCGCGTGTTGTTTAGGGTCAAATATTTCAAGTTAATGTATTTAAAAAGCAAGAATTACTATTCTAGGAACGAAACATTTTCTTATACAACAATATGGCGACATTCACTTTGTTGTTTTGGAGATTAAGATGGAGTAGTTCGAGTAGTCGCATACTGGACTAATAAAGTCGGATTTCAGCCTTAACAGGTAGTATACTGGTCGCAAGATTGCCTAATATAGTCATCCTAGAGTCTAGCTTGTGCCGCCCTCTATATTCTAAATAAACGAGGGAGTGAATAAAGTATCGGTATAATATGTCGATGTATATTTAAATTTAGTTTTATATGTGCCTTTCTTACGTTCCATTTTAATTAAGTTTTTTTTATAAAAACAAAAACAGCACTGAACTGTCTGACTGAACAGAACAATGAAGTGAAAATTTAAGATTTAAGGTTATGGTTCAATACAGTTATAAAAAGGCAGTGGCTCGACGTCCTACCAACGTAAGAATAAGGAAATCTAAACAACGTTGGAAATAGTAAAACAGACCACGTTTGCATAACGTTGGACTAGGTCCTGAAACTGACGTCGGAAAACTCTATATTGTCCAATGTTGTAACTACGTTGTCCGAATCACCTAAAGATCACTTAAGCAAAAAACGTTACAAGACAACGTTTATTCGACGTCGCAGAAGCTTCTACTTTGCTGTAGTACTAGTCCAACGTCGGCACAACGTTATAAAAACGTTTAAATTTATTTTAATACCCAAGGTAGGGAGCTAACTATATTTTGTAACTAATCCAATGTTGTGTTTAGTAAACATGTGGTCGCAAGTCGTGAAAATGCTACTTGGGAACCTGTACACAAAACAACGATTATACACTAACGATACTAAGTACCAAAGTAACGAGTAACTAAAGTGACGAGTCCTATTACCAAAAGTAACTAGTAGTTACGAGTCCATATAAGTAACTAAAGTTTACATCACTAGATACGACAAAAGACCCAGGTAATAGACACAGAGTCAAATCCCTCAAATGGCAATGGGCAGGGCACCTGCCAAGGAGAACGGACAACAGGTGGACCACAAAAATTACAGCATGGTACCCACGAGGAACTAAGAGACCTAGAAGAATACCGAATCTGAGATGGGACCATGATATTAGGAAATTAGCAGGGATAACTTGGGCCCGCATAGCCAACAATAGACAACAATTATTGTCCTCCATTCACGAATTTCAAATTCCAGATCTTTAAGCCTGGGCTACTCGAGAACGGTTCTGAAAGGAACTGTGCGCGATAGACTGGTGCCTCCGAGCACTAATTTATAGAAGGCTAGGAGCTCGATGGGAAAAGGGATCTCGTCGAGGAATAGTTCTGAACTTTATGACTATATGAACAGTTCAGAGCTGCACAACTGCGTGAATGGAGGACAGTAAATGGGTCCAACTACAAAGAGAGTGTCTAAATATGTGAGGAAGGCTACATCATAATTGAAAATGGTTAAATAAACTGAAAATGATGATGATGATGACAACTTAGATACAAAAATTTTATACGATAAATTTAAACTGAATGAGAATTTAATTGGATATAAGTAGTTCTTTAATTGGATATAAGTAGGTATTCTATAAACTTGCCCCGGTCTATTTCTAAGGGGGTCGCGTCCGCTGGCAACATTCTTCGTTTACTTATTTCGCGTTTTATCTGGAAATAAATTACGACGCTTGAAGAAGTTTCGACAATAAACAACTCGGCATCGGCGGGGAGGGACCCCGTTTCATTTTCTCCGCTTCTTAACGATGAATTTATGGAAAATAAGAAGCGACGAGTCCCAACTTGGCCCCATATTTTCTAGTTTAACGTAACCTTACCGTTCTAGACGTTTTATTTGTCGAAAAAGGTGATTAAATAGAGTTGCGTTGAGATTTACTACCGCAGCTATATTTATGAAATTTTTTTAAGATTATATAGAGAGTGAACTACCGCAATGATACGTCATGGTACACATTCAACTGGTATGCTATAAAAGTTTGGGTTAAATTATAATGAAGCATAATATAGAGTGTACCTAGGAGAATTTTTTTTGTAGCATGTACAGGGTGTCCCATTTTAGTTGAAATCAGATGGTATCTCCCTTATTAGTAAAGAAAGGAGGATACGCGCGCGCGCGCGGTTTGTACAAACCTGTCCCACTTTTTTGTTAAACAAAAAATGCTGTCAACAAAATTTTCATAGCCCCAAATTTATTGTTGTAGAACTTTTTACGTAGAATACAGTGGCATAGTCTGTTTTTGTACGGAAAAAATATTTTTGAAAATATGAGCTGAAGTTATGATTTTTCAAATGGATCACCCTGTATATTTTATAAATCATATGGTCCGTCTTACTATGAGCTTCTCAAAAATATATAACACGCTATATTTATTCTCACTATTTACTGCAATATTTAAAATATATAATTTTTTATTAGTAGGCCGTGATAAATAACGCAAAAAAATCAAAATGAAATTTACTAAAATAGTCATACACATATTATAATTTAATTTGGAATTGATATATTTTACTTTTGAACTATTACCCCTGAATCTCTGAATATATATTTTTTTATAACGGAATTTATTATAACAAGATGGATTTGCAAATATCTAAAAGCTTGGATTATTAAAGCATTTTTCAAGTGTTCAACATTGTTGTAGTTGCCACGATATATTTCATATTTCAAAAATCCTCAAAATCAGTAAACGAGAATGGACAAATTGGTTTCAATTCATTGATTTGAGGAATAATAATTTAACAAAATTCTAATATTTTCAAAGTTGTGAGGGGAAGCCCCATCTTGCTGAAAAGTATATTTCCCGTAAATTAGCTAAAGGAATATCTAAAAGTTCCGGTACGATAACTTCCAAGATTTTACAAATAGCGGTAGAAAGTTAAGTTTCCCTAATATATAAAGAATTTATTATTTTTTATTTAAAGGGTTCTTGGTTTTTGGTCAATATTAAACTTTTTCTGGGTTTAGAAAGTGTTTATTATATAACTAACGTGTCGGTTAAGTTTTAACCTTTTTCAAAGCCACAAAACGTACATTTCCTTCGTCAAAAAAAAAGAATTTATTAGTGGTCCCCAAAATAAAACAAGAGACTAGTGATGGGCAAAACTGTTATTTCGACGAAAAACGTAACAATATGTATGTAATATAATTTAAATTACTATAATGCAACTTTATACTAAGAAAACATTTATACATTCACAAAATACAACAAAGTCTAATAATATAATTTGAAAACAATGAATATTGAATTAAAATTGAAAAAGTTAAGCGCGACCCCTTGTGTCAAAATTAGATGATTAAATTTTTGCAATTTTTACACCATATACAGAATTTTTACACCAATAGTACAGAAGGTAGTAGTGGGCAGGTGTAAACAACAACGGATACAAATAAAACTGTTCAGTATATCACATAAATTAGGATTGATTGACGTATTCCTTTCTTTTTGGTCAGCTTCTTTTTCACCGGAAATTACTAAAACTTTTGATTTTTAAATGGCATCCTCGGTATATTTATACTTTATTCGATATAAAATGACACTCTAAATAGAATTTAAAGAAGGCGTCCATTCTTCTCAAAGAGACCTGGTTTAAATTAAAAAAGGGGGTAGAAAAAAGACTCCTTAAAAAAATCGTATTTAAAATTTGAATCTAGAGTGCCATGGTTGTGTTAAAAACACTAATTTTTAATCAAGGTACCTTGGAAAAATAGTTTTGATCGTTTTATGTCATTCGTGTGTTGTCCTGGCCGGTTAAAAGATACCCATATCATATTTGTAATCATATTTCAATTTTTTCAATTTGAACAAGTGTGGCTCATTAGCACACGAGTGAAATTGTCGTTATAAACCGCATGTTACAATTTCAAATAAACCATATGCGAAAATCTCAAAAGTTGACATATGACATGTCATTCTATTCAAAGTGTCATTTCCTATCGAATAAAGAAGAAATATACCGAGGATGCCATTTAAAAATCAAAAGTTGTAGTCATTTCCGGTGACAGGAAGTGACCAAAAACAATAGAATACGCCAATTAATCCTAATTTATGTCATATACTAACATATCAAATCTCGTTTTTTTTATCTGAAAAAATAAAAAAGTTATAGGGGTGTTAACATGCAGGCCAGTCCAAAACTATGACATCTTCCGTTTCAAGACATTCTCTAGTCACTCTGCTGGTATGGGGAGGTGCACTATCGTACAAGAAGTTAAAATTATCACCAATTGCAGCTTTCCAAAGACTAACGATTGGTTTTAGCACCAAATCAACATATCTCGACCCGTTAAAGTTTGTTGAAGTGGTAACAATAGAGTTTTTGCTCCCATTATAATACCTCCCCAGAACATTACAGTTCCTCCGTTATATCTTGGTACAGATTTGATAGCCTGAAGTCTCGCGCGACTTTCTGGAGCTCTGAGAACCCGAATTCGATGGTTATCTGATCTTAGGCCAATTCTATATTCTATATGCTATAATTAATATAATTCTACAAATATTGTGTCTGGATTTGCAATAACTTTAATGCGGATTTGTATAAAGTATTTTATTCTAATTATATACGACCTCTAAAACTATTTGTACAAATGCGAAAACTGCCAACGTACATATACGTTTCAGTTTTCAAAGTACTTTACTCGCATATATACATGAATTTTCATAGGAAAACTCTAAACCGACCAACATTCGTCGTAAATATCAGCAGCAGGGTAAGCAGTAAAAAGCGTTTAATAAAATAACTATGCACAAAACAGGAAAATGCATAAGTTTTCCGATTTTATTACTCAGCAAGGAATAAATATGAACGGTGGAGGAATTTCTAAAGGAGAGAAAGGCATAAACGTCGTAGTTTATACAAAGTTCGCTTAGAATTTGTACGAATCAAAGAACTCGGTCAATAAACGTAAATTTCCGTGCCGGCGGGTTTATATGGACAACATTTAAATAAGAAAGTTTAGAAATATGTCGTTAATACAAGTCTTTAACGTTCAATAGGTTGCTTTGAGAATTTTCAATGTAATTATTGATCAAAGTATTATAATTTTGTGATTTCTGCGGCTAGAGCAATATAAAAATTTAGACTTATACAGGGTGTGAAAAAACGATGTATCTAACTTGGTTGGTGATTCTATAGATCTCAGAGTATGATATAATATAAGCTATAGTAGTGGAGTGCTTTAAGCCCTTATGGGATACAAACCTCGGAATTCATTTACTATGAACGAATTTTTTAAACTTTTTGCATTGTATTGTTAATAAAATATATTACAAATTTTACCAATTTAAATTCTTTGCTTTCATTTTAGTATTTAAATAAAGACACATACATATTCCGGAAAAGCTCTGTATCAGGATTCCTATTTGAAATTTTCACTCCAAACCTTTTACAAAATAAGTGTTTAATAGTAGTTCACATTTAAAAAATATTTTTATAGATATACAGGGTGAGTCAAATATATACAGGGTGGCCCATCGAAAACGTTCCGCAAGGCATAACGGCCTGGGTAATTTTTTTTCAGAAAATCCAAAAACACGTCAATTTTATTTGTGAGGGGGACAACTTTTGCCCCAAAATTAATTGCAAAATCTTCAACCCTCTAAGCGGGGGTGTCATCCCCCAATTTTTTTCAAATGGGAAGGGGGGTCAAGTGGTACCGCAGTGAAAAGGGCTTTCTATTCTCTATATATTCTCGCTTCGTTTTTGAAAATCGGTCGAGTCAATGAGAAAATATGAAGGATTAAAATTTGAAAAGTTTATTTAAACGTTTACCAGAGAAATGATAAGGATAAATTCCTTCGACCAATTTGAGGGTTTTTCGTATTATTGCTAGATGTTTACGCATTTTTTTCACTTGCCACAATGCTGAACAATCAAGTGTGGTGTGGTAACAACGATCAGGTGTGGTAGTTGCTAGATAGCTGTTCTGTGAAAACTGAATTTGCGTTGAAGTTCTTCTCAATATCGTTAAACTTTTTAACAATTATGGTGTACTCACTTGCAGAAAAAGTGGAAATAATCGAACTTTATTTTAAAAATAATGAATGTGGCAATCGGGTTGCGCAGATATTCAATGAACGCTACCCTGACAGACACCTTTATGGCAAAATTGTTCACGAGTTAGTAGAAAAATTTCGCTAAACTGGTTCCGTTATGAATAAAAAGAGGTAGAGGGAAAATCCTGTAGTAAATGAAACTATGGAGATATTCGTATTGGGCCAAGTTGTCATGGATAGTACGCTGAGTACAAGAAAATTAGCCAATGAGACCGGCCTGAATCGTACAAGTGTCCAAAGGATATTAAAAAACACAAGTTCCACCCGTACAAAATTCAGTTGGTACAAGAACTCAACCAAGACGATTTTGATCGTCGCTTGCAATTTTGTGAAACTATGAGTGAACGAGTGGCGAATGATAATAATTTCCTATTTAATGTGTGTTTTTTCGGATGAGTGTACTTTCTTTTTGAACGCTGTCTTTAATCGGCACAACTGTCGGTACTGGGCTGAGGACAACCCCAGGGTTTTTCACGAGGTGCAAACACAAAACCCTCAGAAATTGAACGTGTGGGCTGGTATTTTTGAAAATTCTATTGTGGGTCAGTTTAACGATATTGAGAAGAACTTCAAGTCACAGAACAGCTATCTAGCAACTACCGCAGCTGACTGTTCAGCATTGTGGCAAGTGAAAAAAATGCGTAAACATCTAGAAATAATAAGAAAATACCCTCAAATTGGTCGAAGGAATTTATCCGTATCATTGGAGAAGCCCTGGAGACAGAACACGGAACCAAATAGACTACATATTGACCAACACCCGCTGGAAATCCTCCATTCAAACAGCACGTACATTACCAGGGGCAATATGTGGATCAGACCATCAGCTCCTATTTGCCAAAATAAAACTCAAACTCAAAACACCCTTCAACCACATAACACCAACAAGATTAATAAAAAGAAACAGCGAAGAAATTCTCCAAGCAACTGACAACCTCAACAGAAAATACAACAGCCCAAGAAATATGGGAAGCTTTCAAAAAATGCACAACAACTGCAACAGGGTCAGAAAAAGAAGATCAACCGATAACACGAAAACACTGGTTATCGAACGAGACATTCCAGATCATCGAAGACAGATGACTTTTCCACCGGAAAGGCATACATACAGAAGAAGAGAAAGAAGAACTAACATACCTGAATAAGGCAATAATACAAGGAGCAAGAAGAGACAAACAACAATTTTACTCTGATATATGCAAAGAAATCGAGGGACACAGTCTAAATAACCAACCAAAGACCTCTTCAAAAAAATAAAATATATTACCAGGGACTTTAAAGCCAGAAATTGGGCAATCGAAGATCAAAATTGAACTTTAAGAACCAAAAAAGAAGACATTATTGAGGTGTGGAGATCATATTGCTAAGATTTATACAAAGACAGTGAAGAATATAACTATGTCGACCACCACGAAAATTCAGAGAAAAAACCGGACATCCTTAAAAGTGAAGTTGAATTGGCCATAAACAAATTAAGATACCATAAAGCACCAGGTTCAGACCTAATGACAGCAGAAATAATAAAAGCCGTTAAAGAACCTGGATTAGAAATGCTTCATCTGATCTGTAATAAAATATGGCACACAGGAGAATGGCCCGACGACTGGACACACTCCACCATTGTCACTCTCCACAAGAAAGGGAGCATACATAAGTGCAGCAACTATCGTACAATTTCCCTCATCTCACATGCCAGTAAAGTAATGTTGCAAATTATAAATGAAAGACTGAAAGCTTTTCTAGAAAGAGAAATTCCAGCAGAACAAGCAGGTTTCACCAATTGCAGAGGCACTCGGGAACATCTTCTGAATATGCGCCAAATCATAGAGAAAGCAAGAGAATTCAACATTCCTCTTTATATTTGTTTCGTAGACTATAAAAAAGCTTTCGATAAAGTCAGATGGCATCACCTGTGGAAAATCTTAAAGGAAGTGGGGGTACCGCAACACCTTATTTTACTTATCATTCAGTTGTATCAGCACATTACAGGATCAGTTAGAATACTGGATTCAGCTTCAAAGGAATTTTCCCTCGAACAAGGAGTCAGACAGGGGTGTATATTGTCTCCTCAACTATTTAACATATACGGAGAATACATAATGAGAAGGTCGCTAGAAACATGGGAAGGAGGCATTTCAATAAATGGCCAAAAAATAAATAATCTACGCTTTGCAGATGATACAACACTACTTGCTAACAGTCAAGAAGAGTTAATCAATTTAGTAAATAGGGTAGAAAACGAAAGCAATCGGCTCTGGAACTAAATAAACAAAAAACCAAAATTATGATAGTTGATAGGTAACATAACAACCATCCAAATATAAGTCATATCGACCGCTTTGAAGTAGTTAAGTCATACGTATACCTGGGATCACTATTGACAAATACAGGCACATCGGAAGAAGAGGTGAAGCGTAGGTGCAACATGGCAAAGGTAGCTGTTGGGAAACTGACCAAGATCTGGAAAGTCCGCCAGATTTCAAGAGCCACCAAAAACCGGCTAGTGAACTGTTTCGTACTCCCAATATTGAACGTATGGCTGCAAATCGTGGACTCTCAGGCAGGCGGAATGTAAGAAAATCGATGCTACCGAGATGTATTGTTATAGACGTATGCTCCGTATCCCATGGACTGAACGCCGTACAAACGTTTCCATTATAAATGAACTTAATATTACTAACAGGCCTTCTTGTAAAATCCGACTAAAACAACTAAAATATTTTGGACATATAATGAGGAGAAGTCCGGACAATATGGAAAGACTCATAATTCAAGGCAAGGTGGAGGGACGTAGACCACGTCGCCGCTCTCCAACTCGATGGATAGACCAGATCACGACTAGCTGTAGCAAGCCAATGCACGATGTCATCGAGATGACAAAAGACAGAGGCGCATTGAGAAAAATCATCCATGATGTAACCTGTGACCCAAATAAAAAAAAAGTTCCTATGAACATATCCCCTAAAATACTCCCCAAAGACAACCCTCGAAAAGTTAAATAAAAATAATATATTTTGTTTATTTTTAAGAACATTGGTAAAACGTTTTTCCTGAAATTTGGTACTCTTACACACATTTTAAGTTAAGGTCAAACCGAACGGCGATTGTGAAAAATTCCGTAAGACCCCTGAAAAGGTACTTTCCATTAAGGTACAGAGTATTACTGGTGGTATTTCTTTTATCCTTATAGATAAAATAATTTCAACCAATGATATAAAAAGCTAGAACTTTTTTACGTAAAACAGGTGCTCTTCGTTTAGTTCGAAAAGTTAAACGGGTTTCAAGATATTTGCGTTTAAAGATTACGATGCATCGATTTTAGTATTAGTGAAATGATAAAATGTAAAGAGATTTTAAATAAATGAATCTCCTGATTTCGCTAATGCTAAAATCGATGCATCAGAACTTTTAAACGCAAATATTTTGAAAACCGTCCTAATGCCAAATGAGGAAGAAGTAATATTTCTAAAGTATACTATTATAGAGGCTGTAACTTACATCAACGTCGATTCCTGGCAACGGGAATATGACGGTGTTGGGCAGTTCTTTTGGGACGAATCTGTAAAATTCTCTGCTACCCTTGTACCATTTTACTGTGTATAACTGATCTCCTTCTAAGTCGTATTTGCACTGTAATGTAACAGTGTCTTCTACGCGTACTGCCACGGGGATCACCACTTCGAGCTCTTTAAGACAGTTCATACCTGAAAAAGAAAAGGAATATATAAATATATTCTTTTTTTTATTTTGAGTTTTCTTTGACTTATACAGGGTCCGGCAATAGTGCGTCGGGCATCTGTAGCTCCTAGAATAAAAAACTTGAAAATTTTGTTTAAGTGCAAACCTAAAGTATGTACCAGGATGTATTTCAGGAAAATATTTTAACTTCTATAGGGTGGCTCAAAAAAGTGTGAGTGGACCTAGATGATTTTTTTTAAATGGAACACCCTGTATATCATTGCATTTTTGGATTCCTTTCAGATCACTTTACATACACCTAAGATATGAATAAATACATTTCGATAGTTTCAGAGATATTAAAAAATAAATCAAAAATATATATTTTTCAGCCCTTCTTAAAAAAATTATTAAAAATACCAGAACTGTTCTGAAATCAAAACGATATTAGGTATTTACTTCAGATAGTCTGTACTTACTGTGCTATAAATATAAATAACGTAAATTATACAGGATGTTCAAAATTCTACGCCAAACTTTCTAAAATATAAAATAATTTTTCTTCGTTTTTTTAAATGGAACACCCTGTATATTATTTTTTCAATAGAGCGAGAATTAAAAAATAAAAATTTTTTGTATTTACAGTATTTCAAAATTTTTAACGGGTTCGCAGATATTTGCGGTTTTATATTTCATATGGCATTTTCCACAGTAAATTTTTATCATCAGCCACCCAATGATTTTTCTCTCGTATTTTACCATTGAAAGCGCCATATGAAATATTACTGCGTGTATCTGCGAAACCGTTAAGAATTTTGAAATACTCTAAATACAAAAAATATTCATTTTTAAACTCTCCATCTAATAAAAAAATAATATACAGGGTCTTCCATTTAAAAAAACGAAGAAAAATTATTTTATATTTTAGAAAGTTTGGCGTAGAATTTTGAACATCCTGTATAATTTACAATATTCATATTTATAGCAAAGTAAGTACAGACTATCTAAAGTAAATACCTAATATAATTTTGATTTCAGAACAGTTCTTGTATTTTTAATAATTTTTTTAAGAAGGGCTGAAAAATATATATTTTTGATTTATTTTTTAATATCTCTGAAACTATCGAAATATATTTATTTATATCTTAGGTGTATGTAAAGTGATCTGAAAGGAATCCAAAAATGCAATGATATACAGGGTGTTCCATTTAAAAAAAATCATCCACGTCCACCCACACTTTTTTGAGCCACCCTATAGAAGTTAAAATATTTTCCTGAAATACATCCTGGTACATACTTTAGGTTTGCACTAAAACAAAATTCTCAAATATTTTATTCTATGAGCTACAGATGCCCGACGCACTATTGCCGGACCCTGTATATATTATTTATTTTTTTAGGGAGATTATTCTTGGCTTTAGGTTGTAGCATTTTCATTTTCAAAATGCTACTTTGTTTTATTATAGACGGTATTTTATTATTGTATCGATATTCTTTTTACATTTCTACAACACTTAAATTTCGGAACGCTCTCTATCGAAAATATTGGATCGTACCCTGGTGTATCGACAAGACGGGAAACGTCAAAATCGCCACCTCGGATTTGGCCGTTACCGAGGTCACTGTGCCATTTTGAGAATTAAATTTATTTGGCTGGTATTTTTCACAATATGGGAAAAATATTGTGATTTTGTTGTCCCATAGATGGATGGAGATCCCATATAGTTTTTGATTGTTGAGATATTAATGGATCTATAGTTTTAGTAAGATTTTCTTTGACATTCCATTCGTTAGAAAAAACCTTCACATGCCTTTCTTTTAGATTCCAGTTTTTTTGATGGGTGTCCAGCCCTTATTTGAGACGAAATGTTAAATAATTATTGATTGTGTGCCTTCACAATGAGGTAAATTAATAGGTACCTTCGTAAATTTTTCGAGTTTTTTAAAATGTAAGGTGAAGCTAATACCGTGCATTTCTTTTTAGGTTTTTCTACGTATTTTTCTCAGCATTTTTCCACGTATTTTTCTTCAAGTATTTCTAGACATTTTTCTAGACGTTTTTCTGCAAGTTGTTCTGCATATTTTTCTAGAAGTTTTTCGCCAAGTTTTTCCACAAGTTTTTCTTCGAGTTTTTCAATCACCGAGTTAATCAGTAGCAGCCTGTTCGGTTAGATTTCAGCCCTGCACCCCTCTGAGAAGAAGTTGGATGCTATGATGTTTTTTATCATTAAGAAGATCCTTTTTTTAGTATAATTTGGTATACAAGGCCAGTATATTTTTTTATAGTAAACTAAACTTTTATTAATTTGATTTTAAATAATCATTAGTTTGTTAAGAAATTAACTATTCTTAACATTTCACATTTACCGGTTAAGTACTTGCCTTCAGCATTACTTTAACCCTTAATTTATAAAATTTAGCGTCCTGTTATGTTTTATTTTTTTTTAACACTTTAAGTATTTGCCTTCAGCATTGCTTAAATTTTACTTGTATTTGATTATTAAAATAATCATGTTATATTGATTGATTATTCAGATTTAACATCTATTTATGTTCTACCTTTTATATCATTATGATCTTTGACCTGTAAGGGCAATCTTGGGTACAGATTTTAATCTTTTTCCCTTTAACTATATATAAACAAAAAGGTTCATGAATCTTCGTAATAAGTCAAGTCAAATTTAAATATTTATTATACGAATATAACCAAGACCGTCTCTAAAAAGTATTCTTTTTATATTATAATTGTTTGAATAATATTTGAAAAGATATAATTTGATTTTAAACAAGTTTTAAGATAGAGTTTCTTAAATATAATTCTTGTATATTAATGTACATAACTGCTGTGCCGAATAGGTACCGAATATTTCTAACAAGTAATAAATCTTATTTTTTTGGGTATTTGAATTGTTTCATTGGTTGATCCGGTCTCTCAAAATATTTAATAGCTATACTAATTTTAGTTTCTATTCAATTAATACACTTAGCATCTTTTTGAAATAAGTGGCGCCCTTTGGTATGCAGTGTAAGGTATAGGTGGGTATCATTTTTTTATCAAGTGCAGAAGCAAATGCTTGTTCCCATCGCCTCCGATATAAGAGTAGCCCTTCGCAATATTTTGACTTAAATTTTCAATAAAAGGAAAGTTTTTGTCACAAGGTCGCTATTTTTTGTGTAAGATATTAATTATGTTAATAATGTTTATGAATTTATTTCTTTACTCTCCGGCACAAAAGTCTGATGTCTCATCACTTTTTATTCTGTAATTCGATTTCTATGATTATGATATCAGTGTGAAGGTAAATTTATTGGCATTATTTTTTATTACTTTAATGGTTTATATTCTTCGGTTAGGTGGGTTTATACTGGGGTAAATCAAAACGTTGTTTTTTGCAATAAATTCAAAACAAACTGTGGAAAAAATGAGACGGGAATTTTGGATAAAAAACACTTTTCTGGAATCTTAAATGTATTCCTAACATTTCATTTTTTAAATTATCCCATTATCTTCATTCCTTTATGAGCCACACATTTTTAAGGAAAGTATTGATTGCAGAGATTATTTTATTGACAAAAACAATATTTTTATAACAATTTTAATAGCAGCAATAACAGCTCGAGGTCCTCGTCGTATCGAATGAATAAGAGTAGTTATTCTTTCTTGATCTATAGCTTAATGAATATCAAGCTAGTTATTTATTTTTAGATACACTCTATATGAATACTTTTTTGGCATATGCAGAATGTACAAAGCTTTTTGTGCCATTTAGGGCCATACGTATGACTAAAAATGCATATTTTTCGAAAAAAACGTCGTATTTTCCTTAAAACCAAAAAAAAAAATTAAAAAACCGATCAAATTGTTTTTTCTAATTTCAATACAGATTAGTTGTACTTGGTAAAAATTTCGATTTTTTAAAAATTGTAAGTTTGCGGTAAAAAGATTCTTGATCAAATTTTCACACTCTTATAAAACACCCTGTATACGAGAATTCGTTAAATATATTTTGGAAAACCACATCAGCATCTTAATCACAATAGATTCATCTAAAAACTGGTCCAAACCGCATCCCAAAATCTTTTTTAGTTCAAGAGATACTCAACTTTAAATTAACCCTAAAATTTTGCTTGTCCCAATAATTATGTCCGGTAATTTATTTGACGAAATTGTCCACAAGAACTACATAAACGCTTTCTTTACTTACGCACATACGCCAGAAAGAAATCTGACAATTAGCCTGTTTGTTTCACTTATTTTTAATGGCCAAGCCGTAAGGGGAATCCTCCGGGTTCCGAACGTCGACGCATCGGCCTGGAACGAAGCGGTTTAATCTTAATCGAGATCGATTCGGTTACCCAGTAGTAATGTGTCGATCCCGCGGATCCCGCACGGTAAATCCCACAACTTTCATCCCGCGGAATCTCAGAAGGATCTCAGACCCAGCATTTGCGGGATTGCATTCCCTAATTAGGACAACGGCCCAGCTACGTCGAAGCACCGGTTTCCGAGGGATCACCGAAGTTAAGCGACGTTAGACGATGCGAGTGTATGGACGGGTGAACGTCTGGACACTCTGTCGTGCTGTTGATCCATGGCAACAGTGTAAAATATATTGACACACGAGAACAATGAGAGCGGATATCTTATGAGTAAGAGTCGATTTAGACACTCGTCAAGTCAATAGAGGACATTGACCATGATATGGCCAAGGTCCGCGTTTCGGATTCTGTATCAATAACGTAAGCCCCGTCCAGATTAGCTTCTGCGCCAAAAAGGAGACGCTAACGCAACATTTACTTTTACTTTAAAGACAACGATTAATATGAGTACCAAAATATTTTAGATACTTTCGCAAAAATAATGTGATAAATTTTCTCGATAGTTATTTCGTTACGTCGATAGAACCGAAAGTCAAACCTCTATATAATAGCGCAATAATCTAAGAAAATTTCCGCTGTAATTACGTTATTTTTAAAAGCTTTCCCGATCAAAAGCCTCGCCCAGAGCTAAGATAATCTGGAAACCAGACTAGCGGAAATTAATCGAATTAAACAGAAAAAAGGACACCGAGAAGACGCCTTAATGATTTTTTATGAAGTGTAAGTTAGCGGCGACACCAAATGGCACTCTCCAGGCCGAACCTGATTAAAATTTTAAGGCTACTTTATTATCCTTTGTTGGATTTTTAGCCCGAGCTCTTAATTCAATTAAAAATCGATGGCAATGATTACTTAAAGGATTTATAACGGAATTCGGGATTCGCCTCCGGCTGATGCCGGGCTTCGACTAATTAAAAGGCTGGATGTAATTAAAGTTGTTTTCCGGAACGATGATAAAGCTTTTTAAGTGATTTAAAATAAAGATAATATAGCGTATAAAAGATCTTATCAAAAACAGAGAATGTAAAACAATGCCAAGTCTTGCAACATAGCTCTTCCACTATAAAAAGTTGTATCTCATGTAAAACTACGTGGGTAAATGAACGCCATAGGTTTAGCATTAAAAAATATGTCTCAAACATCACGACATGCCATTTTTAAACCTTCTTTATTGCACTTATGAAACGTTCGATAGGTTTGTCTTTCTCGAGGACCTTACTTTGCGCATGCGTATTAAAAGTTGGACGTATTTCCAAAATAATCACAATCAAGTTTATACGATTTAGAAAGTACAACTAATCTAACCAACTTTTCATTGCCATCATATTGTCATAATCTTGTCATAATCATATGTCACAATCTTATTTCCATTGTGTAAAGAGGCTTGTTTTTTGCGTTTTTTAATCTAAAAATTGTATTAATTATAATTACTCTTTTATCGACCGCTGTTATACAGGGTTGTTCACTACATACGACACGGAGTATTGTAGCTAAACGATTAATTTTTTACAAATTGTGAGTTTTGGGTTTGCTGAAGGACTATTAGAGCTACAATTTAAAAATATTTTTACAAGATACAGAGTGTCCCAAATAAATAAAAATATCAAAGTTGTATTTTTTTTAAATGGAACACCCTGTATATTATTATATTTTTAGTTTCTACGATTAAAATAAAGGTAAGTTTGATAAAGGTTTATTATACTTAAACCTTGCCGTTTTTGAAATATTTTCAATTTTGTGAAATTGCAGTTAAAATTTTAAGGCTTCATTTCTCCCAGGGTATCAAAGTTTTTAATATTAAATATTTACTGAAGTTTATTTATTGACCAGTTATTGTGTTGCAATAATAAAAATTATACTACCTTATACAGAGTGTCTAAAATTTTATTTTAAATAATTACTAGCTTTAAACGGCAATAACTTGTTTAATTTAAATGGAACACCCTGTATATTTTATGAGAATCAGATGTACAATTTAATTCTCTTCAAATTATATTATACCATTTTTTACCTATCTCTTCACGTTTCCGTAGAAAATGCATTTTCTTGTAATTTTAAACTCATTTATCAATATACTCATGGAATACTGACATTTTGGATTATTTTTAAAGATTTACCAAATTTTTTAAGAGTACAGATACTAATATTGTCAATCAAACTACATTACATACATACAAATACTAAAAAATTGAGTTTTGTATGTGTATTAGATAGTGTGGTAAAAAGTAACACATTAAAAATGATATTTTATTTTTTAACAAATGCTTATTTATAACAGCAGAGACATTCATTTTCATAACTTATTGTTATATTGATTTCTGATTCAAATCCACATTTATTTAGAATAATTTATTAACGAACATAATTAAGTATGTAATTAATTAGTATTTGGGCGAAAATAATGGTGGTATATTTAATTCATGGTATACTCTTTTATAAAGATTTAAATAGTTTTCTTTTTGCATACAAATGGGCTAGTAATATTATCATTTTGCTAAAAACGATAATATTACTAGCCTGTACATTTGTTGCTTTAAAAACAATCTAAAATGTCAATATTCCATGGGTATATTGATAAATGAGGTCTAAATTATAAGAAAATGCGTTTTCTACGAAAACTTGAAGGGATAGGCAAAGAGTGGTATAATACAATTTGATAGGCAATTAAATTATGCATCTGATTCTCCTAAAATATACAGGGCGCTCCATTTAAATTAAACAAGTTATTGCCGTTTAAACCTACAAATAATTTAAAATAAATTTTTAGACACTCTGTATGAGGTAGTATTATTTTTATTATTGCAACACAATAAATGATCAATAAATAGATTTAGTAAATATTTAGTATTAAAAACTTTGATACCCTTGGAAAAATGAAGCCTTAAAATGTTTACTGCAATTTCACAAAATTGAAAATATTTCAAAAACGGTAAGGTTTAAGTGTAATAAACCTTAATCAAATTTACCCTTATTTTAATCGTAGAAACTAAAAATGTAATAATAGACAGGGTGTTCCATTTAAAAAAATACAACTTTGATATTTTTTATTTATTTTCTGTATCTTGTAAAAATATTTTTAAATTGTAGCTCTAATAGTCCTTCAATGAACCCAAAACTTACAATTTGTAAAAATCTAATCATTTAGCTACAATACTCCGAGTCGTATGTGGTGAACAACCCTGTATAGCCAAGGATGCAAGTGTGTTCAGTGAGAAGTAATTTTAAGTTTGTGCAATTATATTTCCATTTTTTCTCGTTGGACTTTCTAAATACTCGTAAAAATGACTAGAAAGTGTTTAGTGTGTGAAAGTTCTAATATAAAGGTCCCCGAATGATCTTTTCATAGGCAAGTAAAGTATTCAGTTGTTCTTTTATTTATATTAAGCCACATGCATACTTTCTACTTATAGATTTCCTAAGAATATTGATATTCGTAATGACTGGCTAAATGTATTTTTTATATAATTTAATTTTTGTGACAATAAACATTCAATTTATTGTTCAAATATAAGCATTCTACATATTAAATTTTTAAAATTAATGTTCAAATTTGGCGCGCAGAGATAGGTTCTCGACAAGAATAGATAGAGTAGAAGCACCGCGTGTGCAACAAAAAAAGAAGATAAATGGAAGTCGTTGATATGTTTGGGACAGTTTCCATAGTGATTTACTTATCCACGATCCACGTAAGTATATATACAGGGTGTTTCAAAACAAATGCGAAAAACTTTAGGGGTGATTCCTTGTTCAAAATAAAGGGTAGTTTGCTATATAAACGTTGGGTCAAAAGTCAACCATTAGGAAGATATCGCGGTACATAGATGGCGGAAAAATAATGTTTTTATTTTTTATCTTGAAAACGAAAAGAGATAGACTAATGAAATTTTATGGAAGCATTACTGTTATGAAAACACACTTTCTGGTAATTTTTTCACTTTTTTAAAATGAGTGGAAGGGGTTGAAATAAACTACCCCTATCATTCTTGTTAACGAATTTAAAGAAAAATCTTATCAGACACATGCAGAAAAATTAATTTGGATAGCTCAGTTTGTTTAGAAACTTTTTTATCTCTTGTGTTTTTTTGATAAAACTCACCGATTTGAAATTAAAAAATAAAATGTAAAGCATTACATGTCAGGACAAAAAACATTTTAAGATTAAGGATCTAGTGATAATAACGATAATAATAATCATCTAGATAATAACGTATTGCAGTAGTGTAATGTCAAATAAAATAATATTAGGAACATCTTAAAAAGTAACAGCGGCCTACTAGATTTTTTCCTAAAAAAATTACAGCAGCCCACTAGATTCTTTATCAGAAAATGTTTTTTGTCCTGACATGTAATGCTTTACATTTTATTTTTTAATTTCAAATCGGTGAGTTTTGTCAAAAAAATACGAGAGATAAAAAAGTTTCTAAGCAAACTATCCTAAAATTAATTTTTTTGCATGTGTTTGATAAAATTTTTCTTTAAATTTCTGTTAACAAAATGATAGGGTAGTTTATTTCAACCCCTTCCAATTTCGTTTTAAAAAGTGAAAAAATTACCAGAAAGTGTGTTTTCATAACAGTAATGCTTCCATAAAAGTTCATTAGTCTATCTCTATTCGTTTTCAAGATAAAAAATAAAAACATTATTTTTTCCGCCATCTTTGTACCGCGATATCTCCTAATGGTTGACTTTGACCCAACGTTTATGAAGCAAACTACCCTTTATATTTTAAACAAGGAATCACCCCCGAAATTTTTCCGGGCATTTGTTTTGAAACACCCTGTATATACTGTAATCTAGGTGTCATAACCAGGTCAGTTTATTTCTCCTCATTTAGTCGTTTTTAAGCACCTAATATATATATATATGATTCCGTATCTTATATAGCGATATGGTTGACAGAATATATATATACAAACTACCCTTTATTTTAAACAAGGAATCACCCCCTGAAGTTTTCCGCATTTGTTTTGAAACACCCTGTATATACTCGTAATCTAGGTGTAAAACCAGGTCAGTTTATTTCATTTAGTCTCTCTTTAAGCACCTATTCAACAATTTTGTTATAAATTGTTAGTATCAATATTAGTTATCTTTATTTCTGTAATAATTATAATGACTTGGCAATTTCACTGCATCATAATTATAAAAGAATAATCTACCATTTTGAATACTAAGTAAATCAAACAGTGCTCTTAAAAATTAAGTTTTTTTAATTAGTAGAGAATATGATATCGTGCAATTGCCAAGTCATTATAATTATTATAGAAATAAAGATCAATAATATTGATGGTAACAATTTATAACAAAATTGTTGAATAGGTGCTTAAAGAGAGACTAAATAAAATAAACTGACTTGATTTTACATGAGATCTATCAACTTTTTATAGTTGGAGAATTGTGTTGCGAGACTTTTTGTTGCTTTACATTTTTTTACATTCTATGTTTTTGATGGGATCTTTATTTCTTTTTGTATCCTGTTATACTCTTATTTTTTTTCGGGTAATATATCATTCAAAATAGTATTAAAAAAGTTTGACTAGCAATAATTCATAAACTTTGAGTTGTCGTATAAAGTCAGATAATATCAAATGGATTTAAGCCGGAACCCCATTAGGCAACACGCCACGCCACGCCACGCCACGCCACGCCACGCCACGCCATGCCACACCACGTCATGAAGATCACATGATATGAATAACATCATGATATGAATAAGATCTCACACTGAATCAACAACATCGGCACGAATGGACACTAAATTGTATTTAGATTACTTTTAAACTGAACTTATTCAGAGCATAAATCGATTCCATTAAATACATACACATGTTATACAATATAATTCTCAGATGAAATAAATATCGATCAATAGTACCAAAAAACAACAATAGTATCAAATTTAAATATGTATAAAAGGATATAGTTTTTTTTAATAAAACGAACTTTAATTAATAACAGCATAAGTTTTCAATTAATGTTATTTTTAAGCTACCTAACCTAGAAAATAATTTATAAAATTTGCTTAAAAATAATATTAAATTAATATAGTACCATATTTTATTTAGAAAGTAAATTAATATAGTAGCATATTTTATTAATATAGTTAACATATTTTATTTAGGAAATATAAGATTTATTCTCCTAAACCAATTATATAAAATTTAAACATGAATAAAAGTTTAAAGTTATTTTCATTATTTATAACACATTTTTTGGTAGCCCTTAATTTTTGTATATGGATAGCATTAAAAATATTTGAAAAATGTCCAATTTAATAAAAGCATGCTTCTAAAAATTATTTAAAATTGGAAAAAAGACATACATTGAATATATTTCAATATAACGCACAATAACAGGTATGAAATTATTTAAAATATTTTTCATATCCAATAAAATGGTTATATTAATCAAAATGTTCGTTAACATTTTAATTAAAAACTGTTTTCCCATCTCATCAGGTAAAATATAAATAAAACGATTTTGCTTGAGCTTTAATTAATGTTACTTATAATCTACCCAAAGTAGAAAATAATTTATAATTAAAAATATACTTAAAGATAATCTTAAATTAATATATTTTCTTATTCTCTAGACTTCATCAAAAGAGCCAGATAAACGCACAGAAAAAACTTATTAATTTTAAATATTGAAATTTTTACGTCTCGACATTTTTTTTTCTTCTATCAGCTTTTGACGTATTGAAAATTAATCTTGTTTTTAGTAGACGCAACAAATTAGCCCTCATTAGCAAAGATATGAATTAAATCTCCAAGAGAGGATGCTTGAAATATTCTTCAGCCCTATACGAAGGCTTGATTCTGATGATTGTTTGCGATTTGTAGGGTAGAAAGGATAAGGGTGGTTTGTTAGAAATTAATAATGCAACGATTGACGAATTGTTAAAAAGGGGATGAAAGATAAGGGTTGTTAAAAATAATACAGGTAGGTGTATTTTCAGGGCCGTTCCTGGCGAGCGTGCAGTGCGTGCACGCACGTAGGCGCAACATTTTGGGGGCGCAAAATCAAAGTGTCAATCAGTACTTTGTAACAAAAAAACGATACGCTTTCTTGTTAATAAACAAATACTTAAACATACATCATAGGATAAAGTTTACTTAGCGTCTTTTTTGCGTTGGCCGCAACAAGTCTAGGGCAATCTGTCGGCAACACATTGATCTCATCTATTTATTTTTCATTTTATTCATTTTATGGAAAGCACTGTTCATTAAAATGTTGTATCCTATGTTATAGGACTTGTTTCTCTCTACAATTTCCTGTCTCACAATGTACCGTTTGTGTCGGGAAAGGGATCATAGTTTCATAGTTGTCGATTTTCGACAGAAATCAGTACATGTATATTATTTCGTATATTTTTCATTTTATTGATTTTATGGAAAGCACTGTTCATTAAAATGTTGTATCCTATGTTATAGGACTTGTTTCTCTCTACAATTTTCTGTCTCACAATATACCGTTTGTGTCGGGGAAGGGATCATAGTTTCATAGTTGTCGATTTTCGACAGAAATCAGTACATGTATATTATTTCGTATATTTTTCATTTTATTGATTTTATGGAAAGCACTGTTCATTAAAATGTTGTATCCTATGTTATAGGACTTGTTTCTCTCTACAATTTTCTGTCTCACAATATACCGTTTGTGTCGGGGAAGGGTTCATAGTTTCATAGTAGTCGATTTTCGAAAGAAATCAGTACATGCATATTATTTCCAATTTTTAGTTTATTGTTTTTATGTATTTCATATAAAATGGGTCAGTTTTTTTCTTTAAGGTACTATTTTTGTTACTAAATATTTTTGTGGTTTTGTTTGTTTTCTTTATTTAATAAATGTTTTTATACTTTAATTAGAATAGTTTTTTTACATTTCCAATTACATATTGCTCGTTTGTCGCAGAATATAAATTCTTTAAATTTTTGAGATTAAGATTAAAATATATAATTGATTTAAATATAAAAAGGGCGCACCAAAGAATGCTGCACGTAGGCGCCTGTGTATTTTATTAATAGAGACCGAAGACACGAAGAACGAATTAGAAATATAGAAAAACGTTTAAAATGTCGTGTACAGGGTGTCCCATTTTCGTATGTTTTGTGGGGTTTCTCGTTTATGAGTAGAGATACAAAGATGCGGTTTTCACATTACTACTAATAGTTCTTGAAATAGAGGGCGAATTTTAAAACGTTGCATTTTTTGACACCCTTCGTATCTTGGTTATCTTGTAAATTATCGAAAAGGTGAAAACTGAGTTCCAGTTTTTCACGTAGAACCCAGTGGCGTAACTAGATTTTCGCTGTGAGCTGTCATTCTTGAAATATGACACAAACTAATTTTTTTTTCAAATGGAATACCCTGTATTTTATATTTTCATTTTTTTCTTGGGTTGTTACGAGCTTTATAAAAATATATAAAATGCATTGCATAACATTTTTATATCAAAAATTTTACTTTTGATTTAATCAAATTTTAATTGCTAAAATAACTTTTTTTTTATTTCAAAGCAAAATAAATTTAAAAACCTTTTAAATAATTCCACAGGTGCATTTTATTGAAATACGTGCAATATATCTCCTTTTTTGGTTTTAAAATAAATTATAGACCTGGCTTTATCCAAAATTGACCATTTGCTAAATCCTTTTACAGGCACAATCGTTTTTTTTATATTCATACGGATAACTAAATGAAGGTTAATATTCAAGGCCGTAAAAAATTGAAAATCTATTAAAAACATAAAAATTGTTTGTTTGTATTTGTTTATTTGTATTCGATATTTATATAATTTACATTTGTTGGTAAACTTCGTTACAAACCTATACAGAGTGTTCCTTAATGACATGCTAATATTTAAGGAGGTGATTCTTGGGCCTATTCTAAGAAAAAAAAAATCATCTACATATAAAATGCTAATGTTTTATCTGTGTCGTCTCTACTGAAATAACGACTTGCTCTAGAAAGTTTTTTTGCTTAAAAAGTATTTTTTTCTGATGTCGTGGCGGATGCGCCAGGCTTCAACTAGTATGAATATATGTCCTAAACATCTTAACTTATGCAAGGTGGTAGACTTTTCTATTTTTTTTTCAAAATATCTCTGATAGTACTCCTCTATCAGCTTCCTTGCCATATGTTCAAGGTCTTCGTGGTTTGGGCTAGGACTATCTGGTCGTCCGCAAAAAATAGGGTGTATAGTGTACATTAAACCATCTTACTACTTTAATTAACGAGTCATTCCAAAAATGAGTTTTTCCAAACTGTCTTAAGGCAGCAATAATTATTCCTCTGTATAAAGGAGGTGATAAAGATAAAGCTTCGAACTATCGCCCAATTTCACTCCTGCCCACATTATCTAAGATCATTGAAAGATTGGTTAAAAAAAGGTTTCTATCTTTTCTCCTTAAATATAAAATACTTACTATCCATCAATTTGGATTTCTAAGTAACAGTTGCACAAATGATGCTATGTTCGACCTTTTTAATAATGTATACTCTAGCCTGAATAACCATCACTCTACAGCTACAATTTTCTGTGATTTCTCTAAGGCTTTCGATTGTGTAAATCGTAATATCTTAATTAAGAAATTGCAATACTATGGTTTCAGGGGAGTGCCGCTCGAATGGCTTAAGTCATATCTTGGCAACAGAAGGCAGCTTGTGAGGATTGATACGTCTATGTCTTCTTGTAAGCCTATAGAATGTGGTGTCCCTCAGGGTTCAGTACTTGGCCCTATTTTGTTTCTGGTGTTTATCAACGACATTGCAAATCTAGACATTAGCGGTAAAATCTGCCTCTTTGCGGACGATACTAGTTTCACTTGGAGCGGCCCAGATGTTGCGGCACTATATGATACTATATCCAGTGACTTACGCACCATTAAGTCTTGGTGCGATTCTAATCTCCTATGCCTCAACCTGTCAAAAACTAAAGTTTTGTCATATAAAAGTATTATACAACCTTTTGTACTTAATAACGCCATTATTGACGTCGTGGACTCTGTGAAATTCTTAGGACTTGTTGTAGACATCGTTAACTTACATCGTTGACTCGTTAAAATGGGACTTTCACATCGAAGCTCTATCAAAGAAACTAAGCGCTCCCTGTTTTGCGCTAAGATCAGTTTCTAAGGAACTTAACTTCTCCACCTCTAGAATAGCCTATTATGCCCTTTTTGAGTCACATCTTCGTTATGCCCTTCCATTCTGGGGTACTTGCTGCGCAACAACATTTGATCGTGTTTTCAAACTTCAAAAGCGAGCAGTTCGATATTTATTGGGACTGAACAGTAGAACTCACTGCCAGAATTTCTTTAAAAAATTGAAAATACTGACTCTTCCTTCTTTACTCATTTTGAATCCGTTTGCTTAATCCGCTAGCACATATCTGCTATTCCTGAAAGGCCATCTCATAACTATCCACTTAGGAATGCAGAGCACGATCTTTATCGGCTAACCCCGAGCTCAGAACTAGTTAAAGGTTCAATACTGTACAATGCCAAAAAAATGTACAATCATCTGCCTTTGAATATCAAGTCGCTTTCATTCTTTCCCGCATTTCACAAAGCTCTAAAATCATACTTACTGGAGAGAGCCCTATATGCGGCAAACGACTTTTTTGTTGATGTTTAATTATGAACAATTTTGAATTTTAAAATTTTGATCATCTCACACACTGGTCAAAGGTCAAGTATTTAATATTTTATAACTCTAAAATCATATCTATAGTCTGTCCAACGAGAAGATCCTTGACAGTGATAGATGTGTCTGTCATTTTAATTTCAAAGTAGTTTATTTTATTTTACAAAGAAATAAGTTGGTACAACTGGAACGCATAGCAGGAAATATTTAAAATTTGATTGACAAGATGACAAGTGATTACTTCAAAATATTGTGAAAAAAACTGTATAAAACTGAAAAAATTATTTAATAAAACCGGTATGTGTTAATACAAAACAAACAAGAAAAAAGACACTACATACCAAAAAAATATAAAAAGAACTATTTTTTACTTTCAAGCTTTATGAAACTACCCGCATTTATGATTATATTTATCAATATAACTTATGTACAAATACAAATTTGTAATATTCCACAGGAATAAATAAAACAACATAGGTAAATAAAACAAACTATTTTATTAATAATAACACCTACCAACTTTTATACCTTAAAGGTTGATTAATTAACTTTAATCTTAATTTTTTTAAACCAGTACCTCTTGACATTATTTTTCTGCAGTACTAAAACTGCTTATTTACCTATCGTGTGATGTCGATATTTTACAGCTACTCCAGTTTTTAGTATGTGTTTAGTTTGATCCTTCTACCGTATACGAGATGCACTTATCTACGACGAGATGGTATACAAACTTTAACGATGGGGTGTATAAGACTTTCTGCCTGGGCAGCGAGTATTAACCATAAACTGTGCTCTGGGTCTATAGTTAATTTTCACTCGATTTTTCCTCCACTTGACTTCAAAAGACACAAAACACACGTAATAATACGAATCAAAATGCATCATTTTCCAAAACGCAGGGTATTTAACAAAAGTTGACACAAAATTATAATCTATAATTTGGCAAGACTTTGACAAGCGTCAAAAATGACAAAAATCTAAAGGCGAGTTCATACGCATCGGCGTCCGTTTATCGTTCATCGTTCCGTCAAACCAATAAAATTGAAATACGATCTGTCATTTTTTAAATAAACCAATAAAACTGGTTAAAAACAACAAGACACGACGCATGACGGATTTATATTTAAACCCATCCATAGATAACTTAAAAATTATTAGAAACTTTTTTTAGTAAAATAAATAGATTGGTATGGGACGTCATCTGCTTTTCTTCTGTCATCGTCTGTCGAAATCTTACCTGAGAAAAAAAACAGAGTATAGTTACTGTGTACTGTTCTAAAATTGTCCATGTATATTCTTTTTGTAATTTTAAAGACTTAAATTTTTTTGAATTGTATTATTTGTATTGTGTATTTTTTGTTGTTTGTATTTTTTTGTGATTTTGTTGTTTGTGAGTGCTTTGTCGACGAAGCTGTTTTGGCGTTTTGTACAATAAAGCGTTGTTTGTTGTTGTTGTATAGGGTGTCTTCATTTATTAGGGGGATTCCCATTCCTCTACACTTAAGCATCCATTTTTTTAGTGCTTGTTGCAGGTATATTTTGAAAAGTATAGGAGATATACAGGGTGTCCCAGAAATAAGTGCAAGTATTTTAAGGGGTGGTAGATTTCGATAAAAGAAACATATTTTCTCTTTATCGTTTTTCAAATAAGTCCAAAATAACGGAGTTATTTTACTTTCCAAAAAAAAAAAGATTTTTTGCTAAAATTTTGAGAACCACTTGATCTTTTCTGGATTTTCTTTCTTGTACATTTAATCTAATACCTATGTTGCCATATTATCAAGAAATTAAGTTTTTTAACTAAAAATTAAAAAAAATTCGAATTTTCCAAATTTTTTTTCGCAAAAAAACCCTCATAGGCGTGTTTCTGGGGTTGAACTATACTACCAGTTGAAATACTTGCACTTATTTCTGGGACACCCTGTATAGTAAGTGTACCTCTTGATCTTTGGTCGTTTTTTCTCTAAGACCTGTGTTATGGTAAATAGATGATCTACAGTAGACCTTCCCGCTCTAAAACCCGCCTGTTCTTCTATTTCTATCTCTTTATATTCATTTATATTCATTCATTCTCTTGGTTATTTACAGCATATTTCGTTCCATTGACCTACAGTACTTTGCTAATGACGGCTAATTTGTTACATCTTTTAAAAAACAGATTAATTTTCGATACGTCAGAAGTTGATCGAAATAACGAGGCCAAAAATTGGATCTTTAAAATTCAGTTTGTACTTCCATCTCACTCTTGTTAAGTAGGACGAAGAAAGAAAAGATGTTGGTTTAAGAACATTTTTAAACGAACATTTTTAATTATAAATTATTTTTAACGTTACGGAGCTTAAAACTAACATTAATTAAAGTTCGAGCAAGATTGTTTTATTTTCATTTTTGCTGATGAGGTCGCAAACGGAAAATAAGTTTTTAATTAAATTTTAGCGATGTTTTTATTAATATTAACATTTTATCTGATATAAAATTGTATTCTAAAATACTTAAAGTATTTTCGTATCTGTTGGTGACCGTTTTATTGAATATATTTTTAGATTTTCAGATTTTGGTTAAATTATTAATGTGGCTATATCTAAAATTAGTCGCTTTGATATATTTATAACTACAGGGTGAGTTTCCTACGATGTTCTCTATGGGTATCTCGGAAACTATTGGAGATAGAGAATCGGTTAAATGGGGAAAGAATTGCAGTTTTTTGGGGTAATAAATATGCGCCTTTCAGATTTTTGAAAATGTTCATGGCTTACTAGATAGATCGAAAAAAACAAATTTCGGCTATTTTAAAAATTGTCCATAATTCTATTATAATCTATTTTAGACAAAAAGTTTTCAGATGAAAGTTGTAGATAATCACATCCTTAATAACTTTATGTTTTCCGATTTTTTCTAAAGCCTGTCATTTTTGACATATGATACAAACATATGTTTTTTTTAAATAGAAACTAAGCTTTTCAACGATATAAGCTATAATATGTTTTTTTTTCGAAAAATTACGAGTTATAGCCAAATCTTATCTTTCTTGACTAATTTCACTTAGTTGACATAGTATTTTTATTTTTTATGATTTAAAACTTATAAAAAGACAGAATATTTATTAAATGTTTCTTTACATTTTACATTACACAAACTAAAACTTAAAAAAACTAATGTCACTACATACACTTTAAGTTATTTTAGCAAATGTTCAAATAAACCGCCATTGTTTTGGGTACATAAAATGCATCTTTTTAAAACTGAATCACAAGCTTTTTCCACAGAACGGTCGGTCGACTTTAATAAACTCCTTCCGTACCGCCTCTTCGAGTGCCTCTCTTAATTCATAAGTTCTTTTGTAAACCTTGTTGTTAACCATACCGCATAAAAACATCTAAAATGAATAGGTCAGGTGATCGAGGAGGCCCGTGCAATTGGTCCACCTCTTCCAATCCCTGAGTTTGTATAATTATGATATAAATAATTTTTAACATTTATGTCATTATGAGGGGGAGTGTCATAATGAAAGTCATATTGGAACTATTGGTTGGTTTACTATTGATGCGCGATTATCTAAATTTAACTTTTTTAAAAAACGTAAGTAATGTTTACCGGTCAACGTATCGTGATAAATGTATGGCCTAGAAAAGTTGAACCAATACTCCTACACCCTATTCTTCATTTGAAAAATTCATATTTACAATTTTTGTTTTAATTCAATTCAGTTCAAAAGTACTTTATTGTTAAAAAAATATATCAATTTTTATTAACAAAGCATATTCCTAAATCTAAACCTAAAATATCTATTGCCAGCAATTTTAACATATAAAAACAGTTCCATCAAAAGCAAACAAACGCGTGTAAATATAAAAACAAAAATTAAAAAATTGTGTAGATATAAGATTGAACAAAATACAACCATTTAAACAAACAAACAGAATTCAGGAAATAGGTTTAAACAACTAAGTAAAACAACATATACAATACATAGAATAAAGATAAGATAAAATATTTCTAAATTCTAAATACTAATATCAAGGGTGTCCAGGTAGCATTCATCAACGCTGTAAAATGCCCTACTTAAAAGTTCCCTTTTCAGTAGCCTCCGGAAGGTTTTTATGGAATTAACCAATCTTAAAGCAACCGGCAGATGATTAAAGACCTTTTGGTCCTCATGTTTATTTTAATTTATAAAGTTTGGATGTGACAGTTTCACATTACTGAGAGTAACGACGATTGAACTTATTTCCATGGCTAACCAAGTGAAATTATTTAAAAATGATAAGAATTGGCTATACCTCAGTTATTTTTTGAAAGAAACATGTTATAGCTTATATCGCTAAAAAGCTTAAAAAATGGAGCTTTTTATGAATTCATGGCCAACTATGGTTTCCATTTAAAAAAACATATATTTGTGTGATATGTCAAAAATGACAGGTTTTAGAAAAAAACTGAGGACACAATCTCAGTAAGGATGTCGTTATCTACAACTTTTATCCGATATTTTTTTGTCTAAAATAGATCATAATGGAATTATGGACAATTTTTGAAATAGCCGAAATTTGTTTTTTTCGAAATATCTAGTAAGCCAAGAACTTTTTCAAAAATCTGAAAGGCCGACTCTCTATCTTCAGTACTTTCCGAGATACCCATAGAAAACATCGTAGGAAACTCACCCTGTATATATTCTTATAGGCTTCGTGCATTCTCCGCCGGTGCTGCTATCATCGGAGAATATCGTAATCAACTACGAGTAGTACTTAAAATACAGGGGTTTAAATACCAATAATATAAAAAAATTATTATTTAATTTTTCTAAAAGTGTTGGAAAGTATAATTTGTAAAAATTATAAAAATAAAAATAAAAAAGTAAATATTATGATATCTTCAGCACGTCTAACTTGTATTATAATTTATTATTCCAGTTAAAAAAAAAACGTTTTAGATGAGTTCAACTACGGTAATGAGCATAGTTTTAATCACCGGTTTTGCTAATAAGGTCATAATTGGGGCTATTTCGGCTATAACGAAATTTTTTAAAGGTACATAATTATAATTTTAGATGTTCATAAAACATTTAATCATTAGTTGATTAAAAAAATATAATGGTATACTTTATATATATTGCAATATATATTGCTTTATATTGCAAATTATATTTTATAGTCCTCTCATAGTATATGTGTTTTTAATTTTTTGATTATGTAACGAGCACTTTGTTTATTCACTTGTTCCGTAAATCTACTGTGAATCCATTTTTGCTTTTGATCAAATCGGTGTAAGAAACTAAGAAGCTATAAAATGTTGTTTCAGGAGAATTAAATATTCGAGAAAGTTGAGTTATTAAATGTTATTGCACCCAACAATGCCCTAATAACGGTCTCCTTTACGCGTTAACATTTTTTTGGCAATTTTTTTAACATTTGAAATTGTCACAACACAACACAACACACGACGCGACGCCTAGTTCGAATTCTTTTTCACTTATTTTTTACTACCCTAAACAGCGTTACATCACACAAACCTCGTACCTGAGTGTTTTATAGTATCAATAACTGCACTAGCAAAAAACTGAAATACTTAAATATTATGACAAAGTCACGATTTCAATATTACTTTAATGCGATCAACATGAACTATAACCGGGACGGCGTGTAATACATAGCGAAAATTTCTGATTTCTGCCGTATACAGCGCTGCGGTCGGAATTTGTTGAAATCAACTGAAATGCACCAAGCCTATAGGTTTGTTTGCGCATTAACTCTTAAACTAGCAATAATACTAAAGTAAAAACACAAAAAGAATCTAATTTCCTACAAATATTAATGAGCTCCGATAAATTTTCTTCGTTTTCCGAACACCGCGTTACTTTTCTAACTTCCACCACCCCCTTATTCCAGTTCCTTTGAATAGAACCGAGGTCCATTAGCAGTAGCTACAAAGCTGGCCAATTGGGAACGACCTCACACCCATTCTAAGCGTCGCGTCGTCGTCGCCAGCCAGGTCCAAACGCAAAACTTGGAACTGGAAACTTTTGTATCCAGATTTATCGCGAGCCGCGGCTAAATTCATTAGCAGGTGGCGCTTATTGGGCCACATTTCAAATTAGCCGCTCCTGGCGTCGGTGGGTCGAGGCGACGCCCTCGGGAACTTTTTCGAATTAAGTCGTAGGGGAAGCAGGGGTGGCGAAAACGTCAAAGCTTCTCCTACTAAATTTGTGCGGTTCAATTTTGGAGGCTCGACAGTGATTTATATTTCGAGCATTAAAAGTTTAATTTATCGGTTTGGGTAATGCGCAGAGGAAAGAGGTTGATCGAAATATCGGGTCTGTGGTTACTAAAGACATTTTTTTTGTTCAATAACGATTTATATCTGTTTTAAAACAAAATTTAATTGAAAACGTCGCGTCGTCGTAAGCAAAAGTGTTTAAAAATTTGAGTTTTTTAAGTTTTTATTTGCATCTCGTTTTTCATAGATATAATAGGTAATTTATAAATCATTAAATTTTAAAGGTAGCAATACTGATTAAATTTTGTGAGGCTCCCCCGTTTTTGCGAAAGCTCACGGACGCCGAGTTGCCTTGGTTCGGTTCCTCGGGCGCCACCCCCAACGTTTAAAGTATTTGAGAGACCACTAGTGCCAATACGGGTAGCTTTTATACAGTAGAGATACCAGGGAGTGATGAGATGAAAAGAAAATAAAACACACAATTAACTATAACGTAACACTAGGTTTTTATTTAACTAATTAATTATGTACAAAAGTAATCAAAGAAGGTTCACGTCCTCGAATTGTAACAATAGTGAAATAAAATGTATATAGAGACCCGTAAAGTAAAATTTACAATAACAACCGTGTGCCTCTAGAGTTCTGATCGACTATTCCCGATACGTAACTCTTTGACTGATTCTATCACGCGAATTCAAAACGCGTTCCCGAAGTGACATTCTCTTAAACACGACGACGCGAGTTCCTGATCGGCGTCGGGTTTAGCGGCGTCCTAATGAACACAGACACGTAGATACCGGAGCAACGCACTCTACTACGACGCGACTCTCTAAACGGCGGCGACGTCGTTTCAGGCGTCCCGATGGTCACAGCTAAATATTTATCGGAACGGCGTCCGTTTTGACAGCGAAACACGGACCTCGGATCGGCGTCGGAGTTAAAAGCGTCCCGTGACACACTCACGCGAGTCCTGGATCGATCGTGGAGTTAACGGCGTCCTGTGGGATACACAAACGCGAGCCCTGGATCGATCGCGAAGTTAACGGTGTCCTGTGGGATACAAAAACGCGAGCCCTGGATCGATCGCGAAGTTAACAGCGTCTCGTGGGATACACAAACGCGAGTCCTGGATCGATCGCGAAGTTAACAGCGTCCCGTGGGATACACACACGCGAGTCCCGGAGTGACGTAGACGTTAGCGACGCCTCGGCGAGTTGTACGTCGTTCGGATAAGCGCAGCCCGCACACACACCGCCCGGTCAGGACAATCTCGGGATTTCGGCGAGATCCCGTCCAGCGTCACTGATGCAGGATGCCGTCCGGACGACACACCTAGAGAAATATGGGAGCTACAAAACCAGCCTCGGGATATGGGCGAGATCTTGTTCTAGCTCCATCAATATTTGCGACCCGTGCGTTTACTGAACTACCTTAACCGTTAGCTGTCTCACTCTCTCCCTTTTAACAAAAGAAATCGTTCCTCGCGTCCACGTGATCCGATCAAATATCCCCCTTTCAATATTTATATATTAAAAAATAATAGTATATACTATGAGTAAAAATGATACTTTTTTGTGTTATTTATTTGTGTCACAAATAATTTTTTAAAACATTTTAAACGTCCAAATAATATAAAAAGATTTAAAAGTTTTACCTTGTAAGAAATAATCATATGATTATATATCGAGAAACTATGATTACGTTGAATTTAACATTTTGTGTCAGTTTAATAATATATTTTCGTACTTTCAGCATAAAAGTAAAGCACTTTTACGCCTAGGCATTAAAATTACTTTTTCTACGACTAGCCTAGAAAATGCAGTTAGACACACGGAAAACTCGATCTGAAATTGGCGTTTTGCAAACTGTTGTGTGCTAAGGATTTAGCGCACGACATGTGTTATTTTGCACACGACATGTGCCAATTTTGACATTTATAACCTCCAATGTTTAGCTGAAATGCCAAACGCAACGCAGTCGTTAGAAAAGTGTCATCATTACATCGCAAATTATTTCACAAAACTGGCAAAAACTGAGTGAGTCTGCTGCTAATTTGTAGTCGTAGCAAAAATAGCGTAAAAAACTCGTTCGAAAACTTCTCTGTACACTCGTTCGACTTGTAACTAACTGTCGAATTTGCGTGCAGCCGCCAGAAAAGTGTCATCATTACATCGCAAATTATTTCAAAAAACTGGCAAAAACTGAGTCAGTCTGCTGCTAATTTGTGGTAATAAAATAGCGTAAAAAACTCGTTCATAAACTTCTTTGTACACTCGTTCGACTTGTGGCTCTTGCCTGCGGCTCGAGCCAATAAACTGTCGAACTCGTGTGGAAAACGTCGTTTTCGAAACTCGTTGTTTAATATACTATTTTTAGGTTGTCAATCACGTAGCAAAAATTAATACTTTTGTGGCGTGTGAAAAAAAAAATCCTTTTTTTTCATTAAACTTTCATAAACCATTGTACAAAATAAATCGATATACAAAAAGAATTGAGTATTATAATTTTTTTAAATATAGATATGAATAACTTACTTTTGCCAGTAGCGAGGTAAAGCTATTTTAACTTTAAAACTTTTATATTAATTATTGACATACTTTTGTATAAACTTTTTCCTAACTTTTATCTCGGAACAGCACATAAATCTAAAATTAGAATCTTTATTTCTCTCTTCAAATAATATTTCACCTTTTTGATTAAAATATTTAAATACTTTTGATTTGATTATCATAATCAATAACAAGAAAAAATACTGTTTCATCCTGAAGTTTTCCGCTGTTTTTGGAAATGACATCAAATTTTATAGAACATATTCCATACAACCCAATTTTTTTTGGCATAAATTTTCTATAGCTTTATATTTGTGGGTGATTTTTTATATTTCACTTTCTCTGTTTCAAAAAATTTACAGGAGATTTTTTTACAAAATAGTTAATTCTTTATTTGTATTTAATTTTAGAAGATATTCTTTTGTGTGAAATATAACGCACACATATCCAATCCTGTTATAATCAAGAATTTTCTATTTTTATTCCAAGAATTTAAAAACTTTTCGATTTTTTCCATGACAACAACTACGCCGATTAAAATTCAACAGCAAGTCACTCGAGTAAGTTCCATTTCACGATTATCTTCCATTTCCTCTTTATTTCTATCCGCCTATTCTTGTTACCCCATTCTAAAGCCTCTATTGTGCTCATCGTTTCGCAGCATACCAATATTTAAAGATCTAATGGACTGGACGAAAATATTTACGTTCGACCTTCGCAAGACATCGCACAATCTCCACTTTGGCAGTTCCAATTTATCAGAAACGATTAGTTTACGTCAAAACTGTCGTGGAAGTTGTAAGTTATGTACGAGATTTATTTTCGTTCTTTTTCTTTGCGCTACTTGTCCAGAAATGGAAATGGGATCAGAAAAAAGGTTTAGAAGGTACAAATATCGGACTACGGTTAGCATAAATCGTTCTTACGGGCCAAATTTTTAAATTTTTTCTATATTTGTCTTTATAATACAAAGAATAACGATTCGAAAGTGGTTTTTACTATCTGTGATTTATTTTTTCTTTTGATATAATGGATAAACCAACTAAATGAAATGTTACATGTAAAGAAGAATGCTAACATCTCTAAAAATAAACTTCATTTCTATTTCTATTCAAAGAATGCGGACAACTTCTCGATTTTTTCCATGACAACAACTACGCCGATTAAAATTCAACAGCAAGTCACTCGAAAAATTTCCATTTCACGATTATCTTCCATTTCCTCTTTCTTTCTATTCGCCTATTCTTGTTTCCCCATTCTAGAGCCTCTATTGTGCTCATCGTTTCGCAGCATACCAATATTTAAAGATCTAATGGACTGGACGAAAATATTTACGTTCGACTTTCGCAAGACATCGCACAATCTCCACTTTGGCAGTTCCAATTTCTCAGAAACGATTAGTTTACGTCGAAACTGTCGTGGAAGTTGTAAGTTATGTACGGGATTTATTTTCGTTCTTTTTCTTTGAGCTACTTGTCCAGAAATGGAAATGGGATCAGATAAAAGGTTTAGAAGGTACAAATATCGGACTGTGGTTAGCAGAAATCGTTCTTACGGGCCAAATTTTTAAATTTTTTCTATATTTGTCTTTATAATTCAAAGAATAACGATTCGAGAGTGGTTTTTACTATCTGTGATTTATTTTTTGTTTTGATATAATGGATAAACTAACTAAATGAAATGTTACATGTAAAGAAGAATGCAAACATCTCTAAAAATAAACTTCATTTCTATTTTTATTCAAAGAATGCGGACAACTTCTCGATTTTTCCATGACAACAACTACGCCGATTAAAATTCAACAGCAAGTCACCCGAAAAAGTTCCATTTCACGATTATCTACCACTTCCTTTTTCTTTCTATTCGCCTATTCTTGTTTCCCCATTCTAGAGCATCTATTGTGCCCATCGTTTCGCAGCATACCAATATTTAAAGATCTAATGGACTGGACGAAAATATTTACGTTCGACCTTTGCAAGACATCGCACAATCTCCACTTTGACAGTTCCAATTTCTCAGAAATGATTAGTTTACGTCGAAACTGTCGTGGAAGTTGTAAGTTATGTACGAGATTTATTTTCGTTCTTTTTCTTTGCGCTACTTGTCCAGAAATGGAAATGGAATCAGATAAAAGGTTTAGAAGGTACAAATATCGGACTGTGGTTAGCAGAGATCGTTCTTAAAGGCCAAATTTTTAGATTTTTTCTATATTTGTCTTTATAATACAAAGAATAACCGTTCGAGAATGGTGTTTACTATCTCTGAATTATTTTTCCTTTTGATACAATGGATAAACCAACTAAATCAAATGTTACATGTAAAGAAGAATGCAAATATCTCTAAAAATAAACTTCATTTCTATTTCTATTCAAAGAATGCGTACAACTTCTCGATTTTTTCCATGACAACAACTACGCCGATTAAAATTCTACAGCAAGTCACTCGAGAAAGTTCCATTTCACGATTATCTTCCGTTTCCTTTTTCTTTCTATTCGCCTTTCCCCATTCTAGAGATTCTAGAGCCTCTATTGTGCTCATCGTTTCGCAGCATACCAATACTTAAAGATCTAATGGACTGGACGAAAATATTTACGTTCGACCTTTGCAAGACATCGTACAATCTCCACTTTGACAGTTCCAATTTCTCAGAAAAGATTAGTTTACGTCGAAACTGTCGTACGATAAGTTATGTACGAGATTTATTTTCGTTCTTTTTATTTGTGCTACTTTTCCAGTAATGGGAATGGGATCAGAAAAAAAGTTGAGAAGGTACAAATATCGGACTGCTGCTAGCAAAAATCTATCTTAGCGGCTAAAATAGATTTGCCTCTCTATTTGTCTTTATAATGAAAAGACTAACTATTCTAGAATGTTTAGTAATATCTTTGACCTAATTTTAATTGCAGTCTATTAGCTAAACTAAATAAACTAAATATTGAACGTAAAACAAAATGCAAACACATCTAGGTATAAAAAATATAAACTTCTTTGCTGTTTTGATTCGAAGAATGCAAAGATAAATTCGAAATTTAAATTAATACAAATATACTGTACAAGTATTTTTTGGACAAGTAATTGTCCAAATTAGGTGTAATAAATATTGAAAAAAAACACTTGTTATGTTTGATATGAATGTTTGTATTTTTTTAAGAAGTGGTAATCCTAGTGTAATAAATTATGTGAGCTACATATAAATACTTTTTTGTCAAAAGATATTATCAATAGTTTCAAAAATGCAACATTTTTTAACCTAAAGGCTTGTTTTAGTAAAAAATAATAACAGAGTAGTAGGAAATAATAAATTCTTTTTTACCAAATCAATAATGTCCTAAAATTCTTTTGAGGACTTTCAAAATGTTTAGTTCCCTCGTTTTCTACGTATACACACACATTTTCTTTGCTCATATCGCCAGAAATTTCAAATAAATCGGACATTGATGGGCCTTTTCAACCGCAAATCGAATCAAAAAGGAATTAATTTTGGACCTATTCCGCTAGAGCGGACAAAGTTTAATAATATCTTTTAAGTTCTTGAAAAAAATACGATAAACACAATAACTTAATAATTAACAAAAACCATAATTATTATTCACTTAAAATAGTCATATTCTGCAGATAAAAATAGGTAAAAAAGTTCGTATATATGTATGTTCTAAAATGCTTAGTTTTGGAGATACAGGGTGTAGAAATTTTATTTTTATTTCAATTTTTTTCATATAATTTTGAAGTAATGTCAATATTTGGATAAAAATTGTTGTCTGGGAGTTTTTTGATATGTGAAATTTGATTTAGATGTCAATATGACTCCTACTTGTAAAGAGCGCCACCTACATATTTTTACTGGTTTGAAGAGTAATAACTTTTCATCCGTAGCTGTATAAAATTACTCAGTAAAAAATATACATTTACAAAGTTTCTAAGCTAAAATATGTATCTTGCTAACAATTGCTACGAGTAATGGTTTTCAAGATATTTAGAACCGAAATTATCAATATCTGTCATCATTGACATACATTAATCATGTTGACTAAATAATTATTAGACTAAACTCATAAATTTTAAATGTTTTTGGGCCAAAAGTTCAACAGAAACTGTTTTATCAACATTATTTTGAAGAAAAACTTATGATTAATTTAAAAAATAAAAAGTTTCGAAATTTATCATTACAGTCAAATATCTATCTATTCAACATGTTTATTTTTTGTCAATAATGACATGTATCGATTTCCATTCTAATATCTTGAGAATGGTTGCTCGTAGCGATTTTTTCCAGGAAACATTTTTTACGTAAAAAATCACGCAAATATATAATTTTTCACTCAGTGATTTTATACAGGTACGGATAAAAAGTTATGACTCTTCAAAACAGTTAACACAGTTGTAGGTGGCGCCCCCACGGAGTCATGATGTTATATTCACATGGAGTCATATTGACATTAAAATCAAATTTCTCATGTCAAAACACTCCCAGACATCAATTTTCATCCAAATATTGACGTTACTTCAGAAATTATTTGAAAAAAATCGAAATAAAAATGAAACTTCTGCAACCTGTATCTCCGAAACTAGGCAATTTATGACATACATTTATACGAACTTTTTTACCTATTTTTATCTGCAGAATATGCTGCTTAAGTTTCCGGAATACAGTTCGACCACCCAGTATAACGAAGATAATATTGTTTTACGTTACTCTTTTTTTTGTGAAAAGTTTTTGCTTTGATGTTGTAATCATTTTATATGAATGTAAGACACTGTAATCAAAGCACATTTTAATCGTCCATTATTAAATTAGAATTAAACGAGTCTTGAGTACTCATTCGAAACAGACTCAAAATAGATATTCAAACTACATATTTTAGTTAAACTGTGGAATGTAGAAAATGTTGATCTGTAGAATGGTACAAAAATCATAAACCAATGCTTTTTTTACTAAAAATTAAGGTAGTAAAGGAATTAAACAAAACCTTTTACGACAATTATTTTTATTATTCTTACACCCCTGTTTCTAAAATTACTCTCACGCTTAAGGGTTAACTGGGAGCGATTTGCTTACCAGCTACAAAACGGTACAAACCCACTTTTATTGTTCCATTTCTGGCGACGCGCGTATTAAAATTTGGCGTGTAGGTAATTAGCCAGGCGCAATTTTAATTAGGTTTGAGAGAGAGATGGAACCAAATTACGCCGTTAAAGTTAGATATATCGGCAGTCGGATGCGGTAATTCACGACATTTCCAGGTGAAAATATCGATAGAAATGGGAGAATGAGATATTACGTTTAAATATTTCCAATTTACTTTATGATTTGCATTTTTTCTGGATTATTGCAAATGAAATCAGCATTTTGTCCTTAAATTTGTGCATCACATATTATAAAAGTATGTTCATGTAATGACATTGTGTAATATGATAAAATAACGAGATGTAAAAACAATAATATAATGTCTTAAAATATGAGTTTTTTTTTGACTGAAAGAAAATGTTTTTTTCAACACCACTGTGTTGAATCCAAATGGAAACAAGCTTTTCTGTGGCTTTTTACTAGTAAAACAAATATGTCTACCCGACAAAAACAACGCTTAACGTTTCAGGAGGTATATTTCCTCCACTGTCACTAGAAAATTGCCTTGACGACACCAGCCATCTTGATTGCCATTTTATTGAAAAATCGATTTTTATTTAAAATCTGAGCCAGATAGGTATAAGAAATCCTAATATAGTTTGAAAGAGCATTTAAATCTGCTTCGATGTATTTAAAAAAATACAGTGTGCATTGCATATATGCAAATAGAGTGTTGCATTTGAAATAACAAAGTTTTTATGTAAAATAAATATTTAAACAAGACCAGCAGTTTTTGATACCCCTGTATACATTTAAGGAAACACTAATTTTTTTTAGTAAAGTTTATTTCTCTGGCATAAAAGTCAGCACAAGAATTAAACCTGAAAAGCAATGTACAGGGTGTTAACAACCTTTTTTTATTATAGCATGCATATTTAAATATCTCAAAAACCAAACTTCTTAGACATATTAAACCCTTATAATAAATATCCCTTATTTTATGTCCTAGAATCCAAAAATGAAATAAAATACCGGGTATTCCATAAAAAATATACCTTTGGTATGGATCTTAGTTCTGACACACCCTGTACATTTCAAAATAATTTTAAATTGTGCACATTGTCTTCCCACATATACCCATCCGTTTTTGTATAATTAACCGAGGCGAATGAGGTGATCCACCCTGTATACCTAATATTTTTTCCACCCTGTATACCTAATATTTTGAGTGGTCCTTATTAACAAACAACGTTAAAATGTATATTTTTAAATCATTATAATTTGGCTCAAACGGTTTTTTCCAGATTATACCTATAATATTTTAGAGTATTTATTTTCATTAACATTTTAAATCCAATAACTTCTGACTTTGTATTCTTATTGCACCAACTTATTCGTTTATAAATTTAAATAAACTACTTTAAAGTTAAACACCGAAAAAAAAATCGTGGGAGGTTGTGGGTGGAAGGCTCGAAAGAAAACAATGTGTTTTTGCGACGTTTCGCGACTTTATCGTCACTTCTTCAGGCACTATAGAGGAAGCAGTTTTTTAAAAATATCAAAATAAAATTGACTGGCCACTTACCCAAAACGTATTATATTAATCCACATGCCTATAAACATTCATGGCGATTCCAACCGTCAACACTAAGCCACATA
Source organism: Sitophilus oryzae (assembly GCF_002938485.1). Taxonomy (NCBI): domain Eukaryota; kingdom Metazoa; phylum Arthropoda; class Insecta; order Coleoptera; family Curculionidae; genus Sitophilus; species Sitophilus oryzae. Next base: position 2,449,940 of record NW_022147080.1, read on the forward strand.
CAGACGAATCGAACAAAAACTTAACGGGTATTTTTTGGCCCGATGTACACCTATGCTCGGTTTATATCGTACTGACACTAGTCAGTAGAATTAATTTCGGTACCAAAAAAAGGAACAAATGGAATCATAAAAGTGAGCCTGTTAGTAAATTATTTGTCAACAAATAAAAGATAAAAGATTAAAAAAAGTATTAAAAATTAAAGAAAGAGAAAAGAAAAAAAATGCGTTTAGTTAAAATCGAATTAAAACTAAAATAAATAATACATTGAGTACACAAGTAGGTATATACTATGTAGAAACAAAAATAATTAACAGGTGTAGACATTAAAATTACAGACACATCATCTATCACTGTTAAAGATTTTAAAAAAAGACAGTCCCCTCAAGTCAAGAATTATTCAGAGAAAGTTGGATAATAAGTTTCTTTTATTTTGTTACCGGGCATAGAGTACGTTTGGTGCTTTGGGTCCCATGTGCTATAAAATATTTTATTAAAAAGTTTCAACTTTTTGACCTTTTTTTGTTGGTTTCTGTGTAGTTAGAGGCAGAAACATTAAGTTAAACATCTGCTTTTTTTTGTTTTGAGCTTTTTGATGTTGGGAAAAGTTTTGCTTAATATTTTTTTAAAATAAAAAGAAATGTAATTGTAATTTTTGTTTTTGTCATTTAGTATATATTTTGTTCATAAAATACATACTACTTTCTATAGATTTTAAATTTTAATTTGAAAATATACAGATTGATTTAATTGAAATATTTTGGAATATTTTTCATAATATTCTTGGTTACGATCATTCTATTTTTGTTTTATTAATATTTGACTTGTTTGTGGTTCTTTATCTTTTTATATTCCTAAAATAAACTAAATATTATTTTTACCTCATTATATTTACTCACAAAAGACCATTTATCATGGCTTATAAAAATAAAAAGTGGAAGCCTCTATATGAATATATTTATATACAGCGTTGAGACCAATCATCTTCTTATTTTGAATAATTTACCGGTTATTTTTTCCTTCTTTCTCTTCTATTTCTTCTAATAACCACATGTATTGCACCAACTTATTCCTTTATAAATTCAAATAAACTACTTTAAAATTAAAATGACAGACACATAATCTATCACTGTCAAAGATTTTCCTCTTGGACCGACTGTAACGCGTTTTGTTTAAGAACTAAAGTTAACAAACAATCATCAGATACGTATATTTCAGAAGTTGTCTTCTTAATGCAGGCAAGAATGTTATCAAGAAAGTGCGCACTTTACCAACAGCAGTCAGAAATCTATCTTTTCGGAAAACAGTTCATATCCGAACAGTTTCACCGTTAGATAAAAGAAGGCTTTTCTAAAAGGAAAGTTATAAAAATTCCTCCGCCGCCAAAATAACATTAAAAACTTCTGGATTGAAGTCCTCGAGAAAGTTTCTTTTATTTATACACCCTCGGTTGTTCTGTTTTCGTCAACATTTTTATCAAGAAGAAGTTGGCGGCAACGTCTAACAAAATCCCTGCCAAAAAAAGACAGTCCCCTCAAGTCAAGAATTATTCAGAGAAAGTTGGATAATAAGTTTCTTTTATTTTGTTACCGGGGATAGAGTACGTTTGGTGTTTCGGGTCCCATGTGCTATAAAATATTTTATTAAAAAGTTTCAACTTTTTGACCTTTTTTAGTTGGTCTCTGTGGAGTTAGAGGCAGAAACATTAAGTTAAACATCTGCTTTTTTTTTGTTTTGAGCTTGTTGATGTTGGGAAAAGTTTTGTTTAATATTTTTTTAAAATAAAAAGAAATGTCATTGTAATTTTTGTTTTTGTCATTTAGTATATATTTTGTTTATAAAATACATACTACTTTCTATAGATTTTAAATTTTAATTTGAAAATATACAGATTGATTTAATTGAAATATTTTGGAAAATTTTTCATAATATTCTTGGTTACGATTATTATATTTTTGTTTTATTAATATTTGACTTGTTTGTGGTTCTCTATCTTTTTATATTCATAAAATAAACTAAATATTCTCCTTACCTCATTATATTTCCTCACAAAACACCATTTATCATGGCTTATAAAAATAAAAAGTGGAAGCCTCTATATGAATATATTTATATACAGCGTTGAGACCAATCATCTTCTTATTTTGAATAATTTACCGGTTATTTTTTCCTTCTTTCTCTTCTATTTCTTCTAATAACCACATGTATTGCACCAACTTATTCCTTTATAAATTCAAATAAATTACTTTAAAATTAAAATGACAGACACATAATCTATCACTGTCAAAGATTTTCCTGTTGGACAGACTGTAACGCGTTTTGTTTAAGAACTAAAGTTAACAAACAATCATCAGATACGTATATTTTAAAAGTTGTCTTCTTAAAGCAGGCAAGAATGTTATCAAGAAAGTGCGCACTTTACCAACAGAAGTCAGAACTCTAAATTTTCGGAAAACAGTTCATATCCGAACAGTTTCACCGTTAGATAAAAGAAGGGTTTTCTAAAAGGAAAGTTATAAAAATTCCTCCACCGCCAAAACAACATTAAAAACTTCTGGATTGAAGTCCTCGAGAAAGTTTCTTTTATTTATACACCCCTCGGTTGTTCTGTTTTCGTCAACATTTTTATCAAGAAGAAGTTGGCGGCAACGTCTAACAAAATCCCTGCCAAAAAAAGACAGTCCCCTCAAGTCAAGAATTATTCAGAGAAAGTTGGATAATAAGTTTCTTTTATTTTGTTACCGGGGATAGAGTACGTTTGGTGTTTTGGGTCCCATGTGCTATAGAATATTTTATTAAAAAGTTTCAACTTGTTGACCTTTTTTAGTTGGTCTCTGTGGAGTTAGAGGCAGGAACATTAAGTTAAACATCTGCTTTTTTTGTTTTGAGCTTGTTGATGTTGGGATAAGTTTTGTTTAATATTTTTTTAAAATAAAAAGAAATGTAATTGTAATTTTTGTTTTTGTCATTTAGTATATATTTTGTTTATAAAATACATACTACTTTCTGTAGATTTTAAATTTTAATTTGAAAATATACAGATTGATTTAATTGAAATATTTTGGAATAATTTTAAAAATATTCTTGGTTACGATCATTATATTTTTGTTTTATTAATATTTGACTTGTTTGTGGTTCTTTATCTTTTTATATTCCCAAAAATAAACTAAATATTCTCTTTACCTCATTATATTTCCTCACAAAACACCATTTATCATGGCTTATAAAAATAAAAAGTGAAAGCCTCTATATGAATATATTTATATACAGCGTTGAGACCAATCATCTTCTTATTTTGAATAATTTACCGGTTATTTTTTCATTCTTTCTTTTCTATTTGTTCTAATAACCACATGTATTGCACCAACTTATTCCTTTATAAATTCAAATAAACTACTTTAAAATTAAAATGACAGACACATAATCTATCACTGTCAAAGATTTTCCTGTTGGACAGACTGTAACGCGTTTTGTTTAAGAACTAATGTTAACAAACAATCATCAGATACGTATATTTTAAAAGTTGTCTTCTTAAAGCAGGCAAGAATGTTATCAAGAAAGTGCGCACTTTACCAACAGCAGTCAGAACTCTAACTTTTCGGAAAACAGTTCATATCCGAACAGTTTCACCGTTAGATAAAAGAAGGGTTTTCTAAAAGGAAAGTTATAAAAATTCCTCCGCCGCCAAAATAACAATAAAAACTTCTGGATTGAAGTCCTCGAGAAAGTTTCTTTTATTTATACACCCCTCGGTTGTTCTGTTTTCGTCAACATTTTTATCAAGAAGAAGTTGGCGGCAACGTCTAGCAAAATCCCTGCCAAAAAAAGACAGTCCAGTCAAGAATTATTCAGAGAAAGTTGGATAATAAGTTTCTTTTATTTTGTTACCGGGGATAGAGTACGTTTGGTGTTTTGGGTCCCATGCGCTATAAAATATTTTATTAAAATGTTTCAACTTTTTGACCTTTTTTAGTTGGTCTCTGTGGAGTTAGAGGCAGAAACATTAAGTTAAACATCTGCTTTTTAGTTTTGAGCTTGTTGATGTTGGGAAAAGTTTTGTTTAATATTTTTTTAAAATAAAAAGAAATGTAATTGTAATTTTTGTTTTTGTCATTTAGTATATATTTTGTTTATAAAATACATACTACTTTCTATAGATTTAAATTTTAATTTGAAAATATACAGATTGATTTAATTGAAATATTTTGGAATATTTTTCATAATATTCTTGTTGGTCTCTGTGGAGTTAGAGGCAGAAACATTAAGTTAAACATCTGCTTTTTACTTTTGAGCTTGTTGATGTTGGGAAAAGTTTTGTTTAATATTTTTTTAAAATAAAAAGAAATGTAATTGTAATTTTTGTTTTTGTCATTTAGTATATATTTTGTTTATAAAATACATACTACTTTCTATAGATTTAAATTTTAATTTGAAAATATACAGATTGATTTAATTGAAATATTTTGGAATATTTTTCATAATATTCTTGGTTACGATCATTATATTTTTGTTTCATTAATATTTGACTTGTTTGTGGTTCTTTATCTTTTCACATTCCTAAAATAAACTAAATATTCTTTTTACCACATTATATTTCCTCACAAAACACCATTTATCATGGCTTATAAAAATAAAAAGTGGAAGCCTCTATATGAATATATTTATATACAGCGTTGAGACCAATCATCTTCTTATTTTGAATAATTTACCGGTTATTTTTTCCTTCTTTCTCTTCTATTTCTTCTAATAACCACATGTATTGCACCAACTTATTCCTTTATAAATTCAAATAAACTACTTTAAAATTAAAATGACAGACACATAATCTATCACTGTCAAAGATTTTCCTCTTGGACAGACTGTAACGCGTTTTGTTTAAGAACTAAAGTTAACAAACAATCATCATATACGTATATTTCAGAAGTTGTCTTCTTAAAGCAGGCAAGAATGTTATCAAGAAAGTGCGCACTTTACCAACAGCAGTCAGAACTCTAACTTTTCGGAAAACAGTTCATATCCGAACAGTTTCACCGTTAGATAAAAGAAGGGTTTTCTAAAAGGAAAGTTATAAAAATTCCTCCGCCGCCAAAATAACATTAAAAACTTCTGGATTGAAGTCCTCGAGAAAGTTTCTTTTATTTATACACCCTCGGTTGTTCTGTTTTCGTCAACATTTTTATCAAGAAGTTGGCGGCAACGTCTAACAAAATCCCTGCCAAAAAAAGACAGTCCCCTCAAGTCAAGAATTATTCAGAGAAAGTTGGATAATAAGTTTCTTTTATTTTGTTACCGGGGATAGAATACGTTTGGTGTTTCGGGTCCCATGTGCTATAAAATATTTTATTATAAAGTTTCAACTTTTTGACCTTTTTTAGTTAGTCTCTGTGGAGTTGGGGGCAGAAACATTAAGTTAAACATCTCCTTTTTTTTGTTTTGAGCTTGTTGATGTTGGGAAAAGTTTTGTTTAATATTTTTTTAAAATAAAAAGAAATGTAATTGTAATTTTTGTCATTTAGTATATATTTCGTTTATAAAATACATACTACTTTCTATAGATTTTAAATTTTAATTTGAAAATATACAGATTGATTTAATTGAAATATTTTGGAATATTTTTCATAATATTCTTGGTTACGATCATTATATTTTTGTTTTATTAATATTTGACTTGTTTGTGGTTCTTTATCTTTTTATATTCCTAAAATAAACTAAATATTCTCTTTACCTCATTATATTTCCTCACAAAACACCATTTATCATGGCTTATAAAAATAAAAAGTGGAAGCCTCTATATGAATATATTTATATACAGCGTTGAGACCAATCATCTTCTTATTTTGAATAATTTACCGGTTATTTTTTCATTCTTTCTTTTCTATTTCTTCTAATAACGACATGTATTGCACCGACTTATTCCTTTATAAATTCAAATAAACTACTTTAAAATTAAAATGACAGACACATAATCTATCACTGTCAAATATTTTCCTGTTCGACAGACTGTAATGCGTTTTGTTTAAGAACTAAAGTTAACAAACAATCATCAGATACGTATATTTTAGAAGTTGTCTTCTTAAAGCAGGCAAGAATGTTATCAAGAAAGTGCGCACTTTACCAACAGCAGTCAGAAATCTAACTTTTCGGAAAACAGTTCATATCCGAACAGTTTCACCGTTAGATAAAAGAAGGCTTTTCTAAAAGGAAAGTTATAAAAATTCCTCCGCCGCCAAAATAACATTAAAAACTTCTGGATTAAAGTCCTCGAGAAAGTTTCTTTTATTTATACACCCTCGGTTGTTCTGTTTTCGTCAACATTTTTATCAAGAAGAAGTTGGCGGCAACGTCTAACAAAATCCCTGCCAAAAAAAGACAACCCCTCAAGTCAAGAATTATTCAGAGAAAGTTGGATAATAAGTTTCATTTATTTTGTTACCGGGGATAGAGTACGTTTGGTGTTTCGGGTCCCATGTGCTATAAAATATTTTATTAAAAAGTTTCAAGTTTTTGACCTTTTTTAGTTAGTCTCTGTGGAGTTGGGGGCAGAAACATTAAGTTTATGTCTGCTTTTTTCAGCTTGTTGATGTTCGGAAAAGTTTTATTTAATATTTTTTTTAAAAATAAAAAAAATGTAATTGTATTTTTAGTTTTTGTCATTTAGTATATATTCCATTTATAAAATACATATTACTTTCTATAGATTTTAAATTTTAATTTGAAAATATACAAGACTGATTTAATTAAAATATTTTGAATATTTTTTATAATATGCTTGGTTACGATCATTGTATTTTTGTTTCATTAATATTTGACTTGTTTGTGGTTGTTTATCTTGTTATGTTCTTAAAATAAACTAAATATTCTCTTTACCTCATTATATTTCCTCACAAAATACCATTTATCATGGCTTGTAAAAAATAAAAAAGTCTCTCTATATGAATATATTTATATACAGCGTTGAGACCAATCACCTTCTTATCTTGAATAATTTACCGTTTATTTTTTCTTCTTTCTTCTCTATTTCTTCTATTAACCACATTTTCTATCCAAATAAGGGACTGTCTTCTAATCTTCCAGTCTACTGGACCATCCCCCGTTAATCATCATCAATCTCCACCAGTGGCTTCCGGTAGCGGTATAGTAGACCGACGAAAAATTTACTTAAAATATTCCACGTAACCGGATTATATGCAGAAAGGGACACTGAGGACGAGAATTAATCTCTTTAGAGTGATATTATATTTATTTTATAATAGATATGTAGTAGAACGGCGAATAGGATATGGGGAAACTCTGAGTAAATATGTGAGCCCTCTATCGATTTTTGGTAAATAAGATTTACCAAAAGTTTTTAATCTGATTACGTCTGAATTAAAATAAAATTGTAAGACGACTGATAACTGTGTTGTCTATAAAGTACATATTGTTTACTATTTTTAAATTTTTGTTTTAATTTTTTAACGACACCTTGGCAAAATATCGGTTGTTATCTATAATATTTAAATTTTAATTCAAATGTATTTCACAAAATATTTGGTTAGGGCTGCAATATTTTTGTCTCTATATTATTTAAAAATGATTATTTCTTTTCTTTTATGTCAAAATAAACTAAATATTTCCCTTATTATATCTCCACTCAATACAACATTCATCTTGGGTAATAAAAACAAGAAAAAGGCGAAGCTCCCATAAGAATATATTTATATACAGCGTTGACACCAATCACCCTCCTATCTTGAATAAAATTTACCCTTCATTTTCATTTTTTTTTCTTTTCTATTTCTTCTATTAAAGTATAGTCTAAAAATAAATCCTTTTTATTCTCTCTAGTCCTCTGGACCGACTCCCCATTAGTCATCATCAATCTCCCCCAGTGGCTTCCTGTAGCGGTATGGTAGACTGATAAAAAATCACTTAAAAAATTCCACGTAACCTGATTACATGGAGAAAGGGACACTGGAAATAGGATCTGCAGCAATTCCGAGTAAATATATAACTTTTCGATTGATTCCTGGTAAATAAGATGAATATTAGTTAATCTGATTACGTTTGAGTTGAAATTAGAATGTCATAGAAAAGACTGGCATCTGTATTGTCTATAAAGTACACATTATTATTTTTAATTTTTTGTTTTAAATTTTTTAACTATGCATTGTCAAAATATATGTTATCATAGTATTTAAATTTTAATTGAAATGCATTTCACAAAGAATTTGATTAGATTTGCTTATTTTGTCCATATATTATTTAAATGTGAATATTTCTCTTTATTTTATGCCTAAATAAACTAAATATTCCTCTTATTATATCTCCACTGAATACACCATTTATCTTGGCTAATAAAAACGAGAAAAAGCCGAAGCTCCTATATGAATATATTTATATACAGCGTTGACACCAATCGCCCTCCTATCGTGAATAATTTACCGTTCATTTTCATTTTTTCCTTTTCTATTTCTTCTATTCAAGTTTAGTCTAAAAATAAATACATTTTATTCTCCCCAGTCCTCTAGTACGACTCCCCATTAGCCATCATCAATCTCCTCCAGTGGCTTCCGGTAACGGTATGGTAGACTGATAAAAAAATCACTTAAAAAGTTCCATGTAACCGGATTACATGGAGAAAGGGACAGTGAGGACGAGACTTAATCTTTTTAGATGAATTGATAGGTAGTAGTCGAGGGAATGGGGAATAGGATCTGCAGCAACTCCGAGTAAATATGTAACTTTTCGATCGATTCCTGGTAAATAAGACGAATCTTAGTTAATCTGATTAAGTTTGAGTTGAAATTAGCATGTCATAGGAACGACTGGCATCTGTATTGTCTATAAAGTACACGTTGCAATTTTTAATTTTTTGTTTAAAATTTTTTAACAATGCATTGACAAAATCTAGGTTGTTATCAAAGTATTTAAATTTTAATTGAATTGTATTTCATAAAATATTTGATTAATTTGAAATATTTTTGTCCCTATATGCTATTTAAATTTGATAATTTCTCTTAGTTACGCCTAAATAAACTAAATATTCCTCTTATTATACCTCCACTTAATACACCATTTATCTTGGCTAATAAAAAACAAGAAAAAGCCGAATTTCCCATATGAATATATTTATATAGAGCGTTGACACCAATTACCCTCCTATCTTGAATAAAATTTACCGTTCATTTTCATTTTTTTTCTTTTCTATTTCTTCTATTAAAGTATAGTCTAAAAATAAATCCTTTTTATTCTCCCTAGTCCTCTGGACTCCCCATTAGTCATCTTCAATCTCCCCCAGTGGCTTCCTGTAGCGGTATGGTAGACTGATAAAAAATCACTTAAAAACTTCCACGTAACCGGATTACATGGAGAAAGGGACACTGGAAATAGGATCTGCAGCAATTCCGAGTAAATATATAACTTTTCGATCGATTCCTGGTAAATAAGACAAATCTTAGTTAATCTGATTAGGTTTGAGTTGAAATTAGAGTGTCATAGAAAAGACTGGCATCTGTATTGTCTATAAAGTACACCTTATTATTTTTATTTTTTTGTTTTAAGTTTCTTAACTATGCATTGTCAAAATATATGTTATCATAGTATTTAAATTTATTCATAAAGTATTTGGTTAGATTTGCTTATTTTGTCCATATATTATTTAAATGTGACTATTTCTCTTTATTTTATGCTTAAGTAAACTAAATATTCCTCTTATTATATCTCCACTGAATACACCATTTACCTTGTCTAATAAAAACAAGAAAAAACCGAAGCTCCTATATGAATATATTTATATACAGCGTTGACACCAATCGCCGTCCTATCGTGAATAATTTACCGTTCATTTTCATTTTTTCCTTTTCTATTTCTTCTATTAAAGTATAGTCTAAAAATAAATCCTTTTTATTCTCTCTAGTCCTCTGAACCGACTCCCCATTAGTCATCATCAATCTCCCCCAGTAGCTTCCTGTAGCGGTATGGTAGAGTAATCAAAAATTACTTAAAAAGTTCCACGTAACCAGATTACATGGAGAAAGGGGCAATGGAAATAGGATCTGCAGCAATTCAGAGTAAATATATAAATTTTCCATTGATTGCTGGTAAATAAGATGAATCTTAGTTAATCTGATTACGTTTGAGTTGAAATTAGAGTGGAGAATAAACGCCTAAATAAACTAAATATTCCTCTTATTATACCTCCACTTAATACATCATTTATCTTGGCTAATAAAAAACAAGAAAAAGCCGAATCTCCCATATATATTTATATACAGCGTTGACACCAATTACCCTTCTATCTTGAATAAAATTTACCGTTCATTTTCATTTTTTTTTCTTTTCTATTTCTTCTATTAAAGTATAGTCTAAAAATAAATCATTTTTATTCTCCCTAGTTCTCTGGTCCGACTCTCCATTAGTCATCATCAATCTCCCCCAGTGGCTTCCGGTAGCGGTATGGTAGACTGATAAAAAATCACTTAAAAAGTTCAGCGTAACCGGATTACACGAGGAAAGGTACACTAAGGATCAGGCTTCTCTTTTTAGACGAATTGATTTTGGTAGAGTCTAGGGAATAAAAGAAATAGGATATGCTGGCAACTTTAAGTAAATATGTGACTTTTTGATTGAATTCTGGTATATCATTACCACTTTTAAACTGATTTAATTTGAAATAAAAATGGAATCGAGAGGCGATACGTATTTCGTAATATTCGGTTATGATTAGTTTTTTCTTGTGTCATTAGAATTTTTCTTTATACTTTACACATGTAAGACGTATTTATATTTCGGAAAAATGTACCTCTGTACAATTAAGTGTCTTTGTTGGGTTAGAACATTTGAGCATAAATACAGAACTATTGAAGAATTTGCTTACATTTTAGACACAGTGCAGTGGTGTTTTATATAAGAAAAATGTTAATATTCTAATTTTATAGTTTATTGGCGATATTTCCACAAATTTGTGTATATCAGCGGTTATTTCAATCCGAATGCAATATAATTTCATACTTAAATAAATATTAAAATGTTTTAGCATTGTTTCGTTTGCGGCTTTGGAACCGATTAATTGCTAAACTTTCTCAATCACATTGCTCGCACCACCGGCACCGGTCCTTCTCCTTTATCGAGGCAGGTTTTCGAAAAACCGCTGCTCAAATTTACCGAACAACTTTTAATTGGACGCCTTGTTTAAAGCTTTGGCGCTGTTCGAAAGGCAAGTTTAAATTTTACTTTCAGTTTTAGAGAGGTTTAAGAAAGACCTAATTCAACAAAACCTTTAAATTTATCTACAATTTTTTATACAAGACGATAAAATGGTATTTTATCGTCGACCGAAAAGATCAATTTACGAGCGATGAAATCACGAGTGAATTAATTTCGGGAGACGAAATGCAATTTTATCGTCGTGTATAAAACAATATTTTCTTCCATAGCGAGTTTTTTAGAATTTTTTAGAATTTTAGAATGAGTGGCAGGGGGGTTAATCACTTCGACCTTACAGATCCATTGTGTCCCCCTTTCTTGAATCATAACTCATCATACAGTCCCAGGGCTTTGACAAAAGCCAGTATCTGGGACGGTTTTATAGAGGGTAGTTCTCCATCTCCAATATCAGTCGTACCAAAATTCATGGCACGAATGGTTGTCATCTCGGCGCACTCAGTGATGAGGTGTACTGGTGTTTCCCCATCTTCCCCACAGAATCTGCATTCGCCGTTTCTTCTTAGTTTCAATCTACTGAGGTGTTCGTTGAGGAGACAGTGTCCTGTTAAAAACCCCGTGACAATCCGAAGATTGTTCTTACTCAGACCCAGGAAGATCTGTGATTTTTCTTCATCATAAGCCCTCAGAAACTTCTTCGAGTGTCTTAGACCATTGGAAAATTTCCATTCCAGGTTGCGGATGGAATCTTCCAAGTTCTTGAGTTCCGCCTTGAGTTGGTTACCACTTGGAAAGCAGAACGGTTCTGGTTCAGTTAGTGGAGTGTTCGCTGCTTTCCTAGCTAGATTATTTGCTTTTTCATTGCCTTCTATCCCTTGGTGAGCAGGCACCCAGTGTAGGAGGACTTTGTTTTCTTTGCCTAATTTATTCAGCTTCTCTATGCATTCTTTGACCAATTTCGAATTGATTGATACTGAGTTGATCGCCTTTAACGCTGCTTGACTATCGATAAGATGGCTATTTCTTGTTTCCGATAGTTCCTATCTAAGATAAGTTGTACGCATCTCTCGATAGCGTAGATTTCTGCCTGTAAGTATACCAAGTTATGGTATGGTCTTTTAACTGCTGGGCAAGCGTTTCGCTCTTCCAATCCTTCTTATTGCTCAATACTACATTGACATGTTTGTCAAAGTTGTACGTTGTTGGCATATCGTCCACTGGGAGTTGCAGTAGTGGTATTTCCTTTTTGAGGGTGTTACAAGCCCCTGATCTGACAATTCGCCCAGTACTAATTCCGTTAGTGACCATTCTAATCATTGTCGCATTGGCATATCTACCAATGACAATGTGCAGTGGTGTTAGATCTAGAATGACCTCCATTGCTGCTGTTGGACAGGTTCTCATGGCTCCTGTGATGCAAACAAATGCTAGTCTCTGGACTTTGCATAGGTTTAGCCTTGCCGTCCGTTGCTCTAGTTTTGTGTACCAGGCAACTGCTCCATAAGTAATCATGGGTCTTACTATCATGGTATACATCCAGCTCCATAGCGAGTAACGTTTTAAAAATATTCAGAAATTATTATTTCAAGGAATTTATTACGAGTAGAAAAAATATTGTGCTGGGTTAGCGTTGGTTTCTATGCAATTTGACAAATAAATAAAGCTGTCTCTTTAGTTGTCAGTTTTGAGTCAATATTTTTTAATTCTCTTTCCTGTCGATTGCTGATAGAATTGGAGCCAGAAATGGCTCAAAACGAAATAAGTAAATTACCAACATATATTCAGGCTGAGGCGACAAACGCCATATCCAAACTATTTCCATTTAAATCCCGAATAACTTATGAAAAGGAACACAAAACGTTTCAAAAATGGAAGCAATTGAAGAACGTGCGAGAAGAAATAAAAGGTTTAACCTATCCTGGCTGTTAAAGTATCATTTACTACTACTATTTTTGAAAGATATAAGGCAATTTTAAGAGCTTCTATGAAAAAAAATACAAAAAATAAAAAAAAAAAAATTTGAGAATTTTATATATTAGATTTTTGTTAATAATTATAACTTATAATTTTTTTTGGCAGTTATAAATGGAATTTAAACAATACGAAATTCTTTATTAAATAGAATAAAGAGATTCATTACAACAATGGGCTGGCGTTTAATCTGGTTTCGTATTAACCCCTCCATTGTTAAGGGATAATTTTGTATCCCTCTAACGTTATTGTCGGCCATCATCTGGCGAACCGACCACAATATCCCAACATTTACGGAAATTCATTCCGTTTAACCCATTCTATAATATCCGTCGGTTTCTAAACGCGTTAAAACAGAATCGAGAAAACCAAAGCGATTCCGTTAACAACAACGTTTAGGTCCACATTTGTTATAAAACAATGAATCAACACGGGATAATACTTTGAAATTAAATTAATATAGTGTTCCTTTGAGTAAATTTGTCATCTGTATGTTAGAAGTATTATATTATGTTTATTAGTATCAAGTTTTTTAGAGGCTGTCGCTTCTAAATAAAATAAAAAAATATATAAGAGGCTTTTTTAATACAATCTGATAAAAATAAATGTATTGCTCACACTTCTGTAGGTGTTATTAATGCACGGCGATCGTTTCTTTAATTTTAAAGAACATTAAAATAATCATACAGAAAGTTAGAAGCTTTTTGGTTTAACCTTCTTAAGTAATGGTTATCAGGTAGTTAACTTGATATAATGTCATTCTAACAGAACGTCAATGGTTTTTGTAGGCGTATCTGGTTAAAAAAAACTAAAGTGTTCTCGAATAGTTGTATTTAGATATTTTATATAGTTCTTTATTTGTTTTTTGTGTTTTTGTTTGCTTCCGAAAGCGGAAAGAGATATACCGGGTGCGTCTCAAAAGCGGCTCACCCCTATAAATTTTTTTTTTTAAAATAAAAAAACGAGATTTTGTATATTAGTATATGACATAAATTAGGATTGATTGACGTATTCAATTGTTTTTGGTCACTTCCTGTTTCACCGGAAATGACTACAACGTTTAATTTTTAAATAGCACCCTCGGTATATTTTTACTTTATTCGATAGAAAATGACACTCTGAATAGAATGGCATATCATATGTCAACTTTTGACATTTTAGCTTAAAAGCAAATCGCATTTTAAATTTCAATCTCGAGGGCCGAGGGAAAATAGTTTTGATCGTCTAATGTTTATAGTGTCTTGTCCTGGCCGGATAAAAGAAGCCCAAATCGTATTTTTAGTCATATCTCATTTTTTTCAAATGGAACAAGGGTGGCTCATTAGAATATTTGGAAGAAGCATTTTTTACAAATAATTTGGTATCACACACTTGCTATTTCGACTCAAATTGTCGCTATGAACCGCATGTTACAATGTCAAATAAACGCGAAAATGTAAAAAGTTGACATATGATATGTCATTCTATTCAAAGTGCCATATTCTATCAAATAAAAGGTCTGTTCGTTTTCCTGTTATTATCGATTCTGAATCGTCCTAGAACTCTCCAGCGCATGCGCAAATGAAATAATGTCTTCATATTTCCTTCTGCGCATATGCATCATAATTCTAGGACGGTTCAGAATCGGTAATAACAGGAAAACGAAAAAAGCTAAAGTAAAACAATACCGAGGGTGTCATTTAAAAATCAAAAATTGTAGTAATTTCCGGTGAAACAGGAAGTGACCAAAAATAATTGAATACGTCAATCAATCCTAATTTATGTCACATACTAACATATCAAATATCGTTTTATCAAATATCGTTTTATTATCTGAAAAAATAAAAGCTGACCCCACCCCTGAAAATATTTGCACTTCTCTAAGACTCACCCTGTATAATAAATTTTTCGTATAATCGCTATTTAAACCCGTGTATATGCCGGTTGTTTACGATATTCTCCGATGGTGGCAGCAGCAAGGGAGAATGCACGAAGCCTATACAAAACAAAAATTCTGTACAAAAGGTATTATACGTATTTTATTATGCTGCCAACATTTTTTATGATTTTTTTTAGCGAATTTGTGTTTTTCAGACTGTGGCTCCATCTCTGGAAAAAATCTAGTCAAATGATATAAATAAGTAAAAAATGAAATAATTAGATTTAGTGTGTTTTGTTTGCAGACTGATGATATATAAATTAAAGGAGTGACATTCGATAAAAAGAGTATAAACGACCCGGAAACCAATCAACGTCCCCAAAACTCGTACCAAAAAATCGCTCGAACAAAAAAGAAACTCATCGACGCACGGTCAGGCCGGCGCCATTCTCTAGCGTCGTCTAGAGGAGAATGGCGTTCAATCAAAAGCGTTTCTTTAAACTAGGCACATTTGTCACCGATGTCGAGATTACATGGGGCGGTGGTCGGGGAAGGACCGGAAGATTCATCCCTTGTCGCTGTACCGCCGCGCCACGGCAAAAGTAGCAACGAAAAGTCGAAACAAGCAATCCATCAAACTGCCGACGAAATGAAATCGTAATAATGGAAGTTGCTAGTTTCGCCCCGGGACCCGTCTTCTTGGATGACGTGGACGGGCGATTATTTATTTGTAATGGACAGATCTGACTGGATGATCATAATGTTATCAAAAAAGTATCCGGTATAGTAAAAAAAAATGTGGACATGCATTATTATTAAATTTATGGTTTACAGGTCCTTGGAATGTCTTTGCAGGGGACTTTACGGACGAGGCAGGAAAAGGACATTTTTACTACGAATGGAATTTTCTATTTTAATTTCAAATGTTGCAAATAATATAAAAAGTAATACCTCGTAATTATACTGGGTGGTGCATCGTCGTTGGAAACATAGGAAATCCAACGCAAATTTTGAATTGTCGAAATATTGGCTCCTCTATTAATTTTACAGCTAAGTCGTAAAGAGGCTTTTAAAGGTGCCAAATTGGAACACTTTTGGACAAACCGACTTTAAGTAAGTTAAAAAAACTGCATCTATTTTTAAGTTGAAACTGAACAGGTCACAATGTAAAACCAGATAAATGTCAACATAAGATTGTCTACCCATGATTTTATTATTGTCAAACCCTGCGCCAGCTAAAGGATAATTGGTGGTCACAAAAAGCAAATCAGATTCAAGAATACGCCGCGCATCACTACTATCGTAAATTCTTTGAGGCTGTAAAAGAAGTATACGGCCCAACTAAGAATGTAAGCTGCCCAATCAAGGCACAAAATGATGAACTTCTAAAAGAAGAGCAAATCAGAAATCGTTGGAAAGAGCATTACAGCCATATCCTTAACCAAGACAATAGCCCCAACATGCAAGCACTAAACACAATATCTCAGTATAACAGCATTGATGTATTAGATATCCCAATAACGGAACAGGAAATAAAGACCTCCATAAAACAACTTAAAAACAACAAATCGGCTGGCTGTGACGCGATTCCAGCGGAAATCTATAAGTGTGCAAGCAAAGAACCTATTGGTCACCTTAAGGCTCTCTTCGATGTCATATGGGAAAGCGGAGCGGTACCTCAGGACTTTCGCAACGCGAATATGGTAAATATATTTAAGAACAAAGGAAGTGCACCAGATTGCGGAAACTACCGAGGAATTTCACTACTGGTTATCGGAGGAAAAGTTCTCGCAAAAATTATGTTAAACCGCCTTCACCCACATATAGAAAAAATCCTCCCAGAATCGCAAACGGGCTTTCGCACCAACCGCGGTACCGTTGATTCCATATTCTCCGTCCGCCAACTACAGGAAAAAGTAAAGGAACAGCAGAGTAAACTGTATGTTGCATTCATCGACCTCACGAAAGCCTTCGACTCTGTAAACAGAGATGCACTTTGGGCAATTATGCAAAAGTTCGGAGTGCCCAACAAATTTCTTAGTGTGTGTAAAAGCCTTCATAACAACAAGTCGAGAGTGTCACATCATGGATCACTGATCGATCTCTTCCTGACGAATACAGGAGTTAGGCAGGGATGTGTCCTAGCTCCTCTCCTATTCAACATATTCATGGCAGCGCTCTCTATTATAGTGGACTGCAAACTGCAGGAAAGAGGAATGGGTGTTAGATACAGGTATGATGGTGGTCTGTTCAACATAAAAAGTCTCAGGGCAAAAATACGTATAAAATTCATCACAGAACTCCAATACGCTGATGACTGCGCTCTAGTTGCAAATACGCTACAGCAATTACAGGAAATGCTGAACACTTATACCTGGGCATGCGAGACTTTGGGCCTTAAACTGAACATCGATAAAACAAAGATCATGTGCACTCCCCCGGAAAATCAAAACAGAGCTATAAAAATCGGAGAAGAACTATTGGAATATGTATCGGAATTTAATTATCTCGGCAGTTTGATTTCGGAAAAGGCAAATATCGACTCTGAAATTCAGCACAGAATTAGCAGCGCCTCAAGAGCATTCTGGAAATTAAAAGACTTTTCTACAATCATGACTTGAGCACAAAAAAGAAACTTGCAGTGTATCGAGCAGTAATAATCCCCACCATGTTGTATGGTGCCGTACCGCCGGCACACGAGCGCATTAAACAAGTTGCAACAGAGACACCTTAGACAGCTTTTAAGAATCAAATGGTACCACCATGTCTCAAACGTAACAGTCCTTAAAAAAGCAAGCTGCGAGAGCGCTGAAGTCATGATTACTAAATCTCGCTTAAGATGGGCTGGCCACGTATGCAGGATGCAAGAAAACCGCCTACCGAAATCACTTCTCTACGGTGGACTTGTAGAGGGTAAGAGGAAACCGGGTGGACAACTCAAAAGATACAAGGATGTTGTTCATGAAAACTTAAAGGGGATAAGTATGCAGAATCAGTGGGAGGAAGCAGCGCACAATAGAACGCAATGGAGGAGAATTGTAAATTCAGTTAATAACGACAACCAAAAAGTAAAGAGGCAACAAAGTAATGAGATTTTTGAATGGCCGGAGTGCGGAAGAGAGATAACATCACGTATCGGGCTTTTCAGTCACAGAAAAGCTCATGATAAGAAACGCCTTGCGTAACATCTTTTGATGCGTGTCAAATACTCGTCAGCGAGTAATGGCAGTAGTATAGTAGTAGTAGTATTGTCAAATGTAATTTGTTGTCCTGTCTACACTACTACGTTATAATAGGTACCTACGGTTAGTGTCCTCCTTTGAATAAAAATATTAAGGAAGGAGCATAATGCCAATAATGCTTGTATTCTATGCTATGTATTCATGCACGGTGGGCGGAAAAACGACTCTAGGGTGGGGATCCTTGACAGTTCTGTTTAACGATTCATTTGACACATTTGAATATGATTTGAAATTTTGTGAATTTGTCAGTTTTTACGGAGCTTATTTTATGTTATTTATTATTTATTCTACTACTGATAATTGTATAAAGGTAGTAAATCTAGGTAGAAATTGTGGCAGAACTTAAATTAACAGTGACACTATTGCGAGTTATCGAAAAACACTGTAAAATAGTTGGTTGTGTAACGTGCGGTAGATCTCGGTCAAAAATCGAGTGAAATAATGGATCAACTTTTCGCTAGTAAGTGACTATACCTATGATATACTAGTGATGTGTCGGTATTTGAGTAACGCGATTTTGGAGCGGTATTTTTTTGTGACGTCGCACAGTGCTTCGAACATATGGCTCTAGAGGACAAAAATCCAAAACTTCTCTTTTATTGTAAGCAATTTATTCAAACTAGGTTTATTTGACACAAATGATGAGTACTCTCATTGTACTAAATGATGATGTTCTTAGTCCCAGGTTTATGAAAAAAAAATCTTATAAATAATATTGTGTTCCATCTATATAATATGTGTTCCATCTAAGCAAATAATAATTAATTTATAGTATGAAAACGGTGTAAGTATTAAATAAATCCCTGTGATAAAAAAGAATTGAAATAACATTAGAACATGATTCCTACAATATAAGTCTAATATAAAATAAAAATGTTTTTCTTTAATTAATTAAAGAAAAACATTTTTATTAAAGTAATATTTAATTAAAAAAAAACTTAAGATACTATAAATTTACTTTAGGACAACAAAATGCATAGATCGTAACTACTCTGATTCAGAAGAATCACTGCTGACAGAATCTTCCAAATTTATAGTATCCAAATCACAGGTAGACGATGTATCCTCACATATAAGATATTTCTGTACATCATTTTATAATATGTTACTTTTTCGCGTTGTTACTGTTCTTTTTGTTGGTATGAGGGGTTCAGATGTTAATAGTTACCTCTTTAATAGACCATATCCATATATTATTTTTTCCTTTTCTTGGGTATGTGGTTTTATAATAAACTGAAAGATGGAAACTTTTTTTATGCGACGTTTCGCTCCAACATAGTGGACTTTTTCAGGCACAAGTGGTGTCTCATTTGACTGGAGGGTTCATCAATATCTAATAAAGAACACATTTTTTGAAATACATATAATTTTGATTTCTTGTCCTTATGATCGAGCCAAGTATTAACCAGATCGGCATTGCTTATCAATTTTACTCCATCTGAAAAGTATTATAAAATAAAGTTCGTCGCAAGCAGACGTAGGTGAACTATACAAAAATTAAAAGTGTATGAATATGACAACAAAAATATTTAATAAATACGATATGTTTTGATGTTTTTTTTTAAATGCCTTTTTGAAGTTTGAAAACGTAAAATTTTTATACCCATTTAAGAATCATCTTAAAAAATAAATAAAAACTAAACAATCACGACCTTGTTTAGAAATAAATTTAAAGTACATACCTTGTTTAACAATATTCATAGTGGCTTTCAATTAAGTACGTACCGTTTAACTCCATAATATACAGAACTACTATGAATGTTATTCTTTTCACTGATAAGATAATGATCGCAAAATTTATTTTTAGTGAAAATATTTGCTAACAAAAAACGCTGTTTATGAAAAATAATATACAGGATGGTTGAACATTGCTATAAGTATAAAATTATATATTCAGATATTAGTAAATTTTAACTTATTTTTTGATTTTTGTCCATAGGACGAAGCACTGTGCGTCGTGTCGCGCTCCACAACGATTCATAAACCTGTTACTGAAGAACGACGATCATAATGACGACAAAATTATAAATTATTTATAATTTGCAAATAAATTATTTCGCCGCGCCGGCTGTGGCAATAGACAAGGCCGAATCCATCGTCGTCGCCTTGTATTATATCTCGGATCTGCCGACTGAATAGATTCCCGTGAACTAGTCTTTTAATAGTTCCTCTATGTCCGGATCCGATAACATACGGCTGGCACTCCCAACGCCTGCCTAGCATCAATCGTGCTGGCTGATCCATACGTAAACTAGTCTTTTATTTAGTTCCTCTAGTTCCTTTAGGTCCGGATCCGATAACATACGGCATACGGCTGGCACTCCCCACTCTTACCTAGCATCGATCGCGCTGGCCAGATCCGTTCGTACGTAAACTAGTCTTTTATTTAGTTTAGTTCCTCTAGGTCCGGATCCGATGACGTACGGCTGGCACTCCCCACTCCTGCCTACCATCGGGCTACGCGCGCTAGCCGATCCGTCACCGTCGCATATTATTCTATATCGGTCACACTCTCGATCCCAGAATAGGTCCTGAGGAACTAGTTCTTTGAGAAACCAGGAACTAGTTCCTTTCATTCCGGGGTCGGAATAGTTCATTGGAACTAGTTCGTTCACGAACTACACACCTCTAGTGACTATACCTATAATATACCATACGTGTAGTAAACCGATCGTTTATGAAATTCACTTAAATTAACTAATTATATATTTTTTCTTGCATTTCTGCTTTTATTTACTTTTATTACTTTTATTTACTACTTGTCAAAGAATTTAGATTCGTAAATTTGACTTACCTGGTTCAGTAGGTAATATTATAACTTATCTATTTTTATTAGAGTTTTATATTTTTATAACAATTTTATTAACTACCAACATTTATTCACAACGTAAAAGAAAACAACAAATTATTGAGTCTCCTTCACGTCTACCCTACATCATAGTCTTACACTTTTTAAATAAAATTAGAACGGCACTGATAAACCGGAATTTAAGTCGGCCATATTTGAGTCCTTTCGCGGTGGATCTAAGATTTTTGATATGCTCCTTCCTTAATCTTTTTATTCAAAGGTGTCCTCAAATTGTATTTTTGTAATTTAGAACTGGTTCGTATGAGGCAAAAGCTTAACGTTTAAAAATACAATTTGCCTTTTATGAAATTATAGGATGACAACTTAAGGGTAGGTCGGCATTGGCTGGTTGACATTGTTACCTGTTTAACAGTTTAATTAAAAAGAGATGCAGTTTTCTTAAATTACTTCCCAAGTAGCATTTTTGGATACATTTTAGGTAATGTTTCTAATAATCGTGCCTATTTCTTGACACAAAATGGAAACGGTATGCTACAAATAGGAAACATTTCCGAAACCTATATATTTTATATGCCTTTATTAGATGTGTTTCCAGTGTGGTGGCACTAGCCGTTTCCTGGAGTGTTTCGATGCGGAATCAAAATTTTTAGAGGAAATGTTTCGAAACATTTTCTGCAATTTGTGTCGAAGATATTCCCGTGTCTAAATGTGAAGAAACAAAATACCAAACTGAAATAGTCTGTCTGTATGTGGATTTCAAAATGAAAATAACCATCAACACTGTCAACCTCCGCCATAATTTTTTTGTCTTTGTTTTCAGGTTTTCTCGCATCAACAATGTCTGGCAAAAGCAAATGCATCGTTTAATTTAATAATGTACTTTCATATTTTTAATGCCTCTTCTATATATCATTATTAGTTGCTATAAAATATTTTTGTTTTAAATATAGATTTTTATTTTTATATCTGTATCATGGTTTTGAAAATAAAAATATATAAATTAATGTAAGTAGAACGGGTTCTTCTGAGTTTAAAAGCTCAACAGCCGATAAAAACATCAACAACCAAGTTGGCCGCTATCACTAGCCAACTTGGCGAAATTTTATTTCATTATTTTATAAAATTGACGTGGAGTCGGACACAAATCATCTACATTATATCATATTTCTGTCTAAAAAGAGAGAAACTCGTGTTTCGAAAATGAATCGACAATAAATTGAAACCTTGTTTCCAAACTGTTTCGATTTAGCGCTATTTCTGTAGAAATATCAAACTAGTCACCTGTCTACAACGCCAATCAAAACTTCTGGTCAAAATAATTAAAACATTTTTATTTACTTATTTTAACACTATTAAAACAGACAAACATGTATTCCATTGTGGAAAAGAGAGAAAAAAACGTATGCTGGTAACATTTTTTTTGGTCTGCTGTTGGGTATGGGTAGTGGCCGTTATTACATTTATTCCTAAAACAAATCATCTCTGTAATGCGTATAATAAATTATTATAAAATCGCATAAGCCTCTTTCTCATCATATGTCGTTCTTCCTGCTTTTAGAATGCGCGGTCTTTTAAAAACCTTACGACTTGGCTGGCAAAATGTGGGAAGCCAATATTTGGAGGTTCAAAATTTCCATGGAATTTCTACGTTTCCAACGCCGATGCCCCACCCTGTATGTATCATAATACTAGAACTAAGCTAAATATATTTCCTCAGGAAATAATAATTATTTCGTGCTTAAATGTTTGTTTAGTTTGTAGTTAACTTTATTTAAGAACAGAACGACGATTTGTATTTTCCCAATTCAATTTTAAATGAAAAAGAACAATGAACGGGTTAATTTAATAATATTCATACGTTTTTCTGGAAATATTCAGCGAAGATAAAACGAGAGAAGAAAGGAAAAAGTTGGAGAAAATAAATGCTAATAGACGATTCTATGAAAGATATTTCCATGGCGGCGGCGCATAGTCGATTTTCCGACGCAATTTCCATTAAAGTTTAACGCAAAAGCAAAGAATGCATTTACCAGACAAATTGAAATTCAGAAATTGCGTTTAAGTATTTATCTAATGCAATATTAACAAAAGTTTGAAACAATACGACCCTTTGAAACGATTGCCACTAGTTTCCATTTGTTTCACTACTTGTTCGCCTCGCTCAGCAACTTTCGATTCTAATTCTTATCCATAAATTAAAGCCAGTGGCGTCTTGCAGAACTTTCAATTACATTAGTTTTTTGCTTCTTCTCTTTCTGCTTTTCTCTTTCTCTTTCTCTTTCTCTTTCTCTTTCTCTTTCTACTCTTTCTCTTTCTCTTTCTCTTTCTCTTTGGTTTCTCTTTCTCTTTCTCTTTCTCTTTCTCTTTCTCTTTCTCTTTAATATAAAAGATATTTTTAAAAAAGATCTAGTCTGCCTTGGAAATCCAATTGACACTATATTTTTCGCTCTATCTAATGGTAAATTCAAGAAAATAGCGGCCATAAAGAAAAGAAAAAACTTGACTGTTCTTGTGCTAAAATCTAAAAAGGCTTAGAAATTTCTAGGAATGGCATTTAATTGGCCGAGTCCAAAATATAAAACCACCAACTTACGTTGCAGATACAATAATTCTGAAGATATTGTCATTTAAAATAAACGTATTATTTTCATTTTTTTACATAAATCCCTAACTAATCAAGATACCGGGGTTTTCCTCATAGGTGTTTGTCAAACTTCTAATTACGCACCCTTTCTCCCATTTAACCGAATTCGTGTCTCTCGTAGATTCTGAGATACCAATGTTAAGCATCAAAATTGTCACCACCCTATACATGGTTGTTCACCACATACGACACGGAGTATTGTAGCTAAACGATTAGATTTTTACAAATTCTAAGTTTTGGATTCGTTGAAGGACTAATACAATTTAAAATATTTTTTTACAAGATAGAGAGTGTCCCAAAATAAATAAAAAATATCAAAGTTGTATTTTTTAAATGGAACACCCTGTATATTATTGCATTTTTAGTTTCTACGATTAAAATAAAGGTAAATTTGATTAAGGCTTATTACACTTAAACCTTACCGTTTTTGAAATATTTTCAATTTTGCGAAATTGCAGTATAAATTTTAAGGCTTCATTTCTCCGAGGATATCAAAGTTTTTAATACTAAATATTTACTGAAGGTTATTTATTGATCAGTTATTGTGTTGCAATAATAAAAATTATACTACCTTATACAGAGTGTCGAAAAATTTATTTTAAATAATTACAAGCTTTAAACGGCAATAACTTATTTACTTTAAATAGAACACCCTGTATATTTTATGAGAATCAGATGCACAATTTAATTGTCTATCAAATTGTATTATACCACTTCTTACCTATTCCTCCAAGTTTTCGTAGAAAATGCATTTTCTTATAATTTACACCTCATTTATCAATATACCCATGGAATATTTATATTTTAGATTGTTTTTAAAATAACAAATGTACAAAATGTACAGGCAAGTAATATTATAGTTTTTAGTAAAACGATAATATTACTAGCCCATTTGTATACAAAAAGAAAACTATTTAAATCTTTATAAAAGAGTATACCATTAATTAAATATACCACCATATTTCCACCCAAATACTAATTAACTACATACTTAATTGTGTTCGTTAATAAATTATTCTAAATAAAGGTGGATTTGAATCAGAAATCAATATAATAATAAGTTATGAAAATGAACGTCTCTGTTGTTATAAATAAGCATGTGTCAAAAAATTAAATATCATTTTTAAAGTGTTACTTTTTACCACACTGTCTAATACACATACATAATTCAGTTTTTTAGTATTTGGAGCAATTATTATTAATCAACGCAAACAGTCAATTAATGTAGTTTGAATACTGGAATCATATTAATTGGTCCTCTTTAACAAATATTTAAACAGTTTTTTTATTTTTTAATGAAATAAACGAACTATATCGACAATATAGTACCTGTACTCTTTAAAAATTTGGTACATCTTTAAAATAATCTAAAATGTCAGTATTCCATGGGTATATTGATAAATAGTTACAAAGAGAAAATAAATTTTCTGGAGCTTTCGAAGAAGACAAAAAACAGTATAATACAGTTTGATGAACAATCAATGCTACATCGATCCGCCTCGCGGTGTTCTGTTAAACGGATTGCCGCCGCAAGTAATTATTTAAAATAGACAACACTCTATAAGTTTGTGTGCAGCACAGCTCTTGTCAATAAATAAACTTCGGTAAATATTAGTATGAAAACTTTATGCCCTCGGGTAACCTGAAATTTATGCTGCAATTCAAAATTGAAATATTCAAAACAGTAATTTAAGTGTAATAAACTGTAATCAAATTACTGCTATTATCTGAAAATATAATATAAGTGTTTCCATTTAAATACAACTTTGATATTTTATTATTCAAGGACATATCTTGTAAAGAAAATATTTGAAACCGCTCTAATAGTCCTCACAATCAAAACAATTGTAAATCTGATAACTAACTACAATATAAATCGTCATTATATTAATTAACCTATATAGATGCCTAAAGATGGTTATGATTAAATCGATTTAATTTTAATAACAGCCAGTAAATGGCTTGAATTGGCTTTAAAGCATAACCTTTATTGGGACAGAAATTAAACATTTTTATTTTGTTTTAAACTGACAAAGTGCCATTTTTAATTAAAACTTCTATTTTAAACACTTCGCACCCTTTTTTCCGTTGTATCATCTGCCTTAGGGTGGGTTATCACTCACTTCAATTTATTTACCTTAACCTGTTGTCGCTCAACTCCAAACTCTCGAGTAAACAAAATTATTAATCCGAGACCCTTCCGAGCACCTAGGGGACCTCATTTCTTACGCAATGTGTCAAATTTATTGCATTAATTCGGAATTTCTAGGGGCAGACAGTTATACTTTGCATTATGGCATGGGCGTGGCGATGATTGACACTAACTGACCTCTACGATCCTCATATTTCGTTAGGCAAACAGTCTTATGGGAGTGAAGAAACTTTCACAGTATTATGTAATAAATGTCTAACACAAACGCTTGAAATCCAGAGATTTCTTACTTAATAATAATAAAATACTTGAATTTGAAAGGTGTTAAACAATAATTATTATACAGAGAAGAGCAGGCTACTAGTAACATAGCAAGTTGCCGGACGAATTTACGTTTACCCGTTTTGCGTTCGTACTCGAGAGTCACTGCCGGCTAGTCGGCTGGTCAGGCAGTACGCAGTTGCAGTTGTGCTTGGACGGGTCGGTCATGACAGACTAGGAATATGACGCGAGGAGTGCCGTGTATTTATTTTTTTCATTTTAAGTGTTTACCTTCACTTAAGGCAACATTTAAAATAAAAATACTTAAATATTTATTATATGAGTGTGTTTACAAGCCAAAACTAAAAATACATAAATTCTCTAAAACCCAAAAAAAACTATAATATTACTCTAAATAAAAAAAAAAGTTATAACAAGTGTTCAAAAAGACCACCGTCTTGTGCTAGACAGAAGCCTAGGTGGTCGTAAAATCCCCGTCTGACATTGGCTAACATATTAGTTAATATAATAGTTTGGAAAGCCTCTCGTATTTTTACTTGAAGCTCACCCAGATTATTAGCCCTATTATGACCATACACTTTGGATTTTACATAACCCCACAAAAAGAAATCATTGGGAGAAAGATCTGGTGATCTAGCGGGCCACAAAATAGTTCCATATCCACTAATTAAACGGTTGGGAAAAGTATTGTTGAAATATTCTTGAACAATACGGGCATTGTGGGCAGGGCAACCACCTCAGCAATTTGATTACTTGAAAACGTGGGATTTTGATCCGCTATAGCACAAACGAACACTTGCTTTAACTCCTGTTCTTCATTAATCAACAAATCAGGCTTTTTGTGTTTTTGTTGGACACGCACATGTGTTCCAAAATTATTAATAACTCTTGATATAGTTGATAAAGATGGAAATGGCCTGTTTACAAAAGTTTGTGGAAAAATTGTTAGTATATCCCGTATATTTTGGAAATACCATTTTCCAATTTGAATTTTCTCACGAACTTCATAAACATCCATTATTTTACTTAAAAAATAAATTTTACACGAGAACTGTCGCGAGAATCTACGTATTCGTTTTGGCTATTAAAACACGAATAAATACAAATTCTGAAACATTCTATCTATATCCCCATTCATTTTATTTATCGCATTTTTCGCCTGCTTTTTATCCGGCGGATGGGTATACGCTAATTCGTCGGTTCTGCCTATGTTATTAATACGGTAGTCCGGTCTGTATAAATTTAAAGAACAAAACTATTAACGATAGTTTTTTTGCCCTAGAAAGACAATTAATTTATAATCGTGTATAAAACAATATATTTTCCAGCGATATACGTTTGAAAAAATATTCCAGAAATCATTATTTCAAGGAATTTATTACGAGTAGAAAAAAAAAATATTGTGCTACAGGTTGGCGTTGGTTTCTATATAATTTGACAAATAAATAAAGCTGTCTCTTCAGTTGTCAGTTTGAGTCAATATTTTTAATTCTCTTTCGTCAGGTGCTGATTTAGCCTAACAGTTGACATTTCTTTAGAAACATATTTAGGCAAGCTAGAATAACTAAAATGTATAGGATTTATTAACTGAGTGAACTGAGAATCCTATGTCTGGCTGGGGGTTGGTGGTATTTGCTACTTTTTTTTTTTTTTGCAACCCCTAACATTTATAAAAAAAATAAATCCAAAAAACATTCTTTAGGCAACTTGAAATTTGTTTATTCTTAAATTTTAGCATCTATTTAACCTAGAAATAAGTATGCCAGACTTTTTTTTCGGGTTTAAAGTGTAACCCGACCATTCCAAATATGATTAATTATTATACCTAGAAAACATACTTTAGGCATTCTAAAATTTTTACAGCGTGTTTATTAGATGATATTAAAAAATATGTGTTAATTGCCAGACGAATTCAATGGGATTTAATACTTGCCAGACGCGAATAAAGATTTTAAATGAGCCCGATAAGAAAGTCTTATGAGTATCTATAAGCGCGAGAAAGATAGTTTATTGAGACCCGGTCGGCAGCCGATGCTGACGTAACAGCATTTTGGAGTCGTAAAAACTTAACAAAAAAAGAACTAACTAATATTGCATAAATAAAAAGAAACATTTTTTAATAAAAATGTGATTGAAATCCTTTCAATAAGAAGACTTTTTAATTTAAGTATTTTGTATCTGAAAGAATAAAAAGACGAATAATTATTTAAAAATTAGCATAATATAAAATACATTTTTTTCAGATGTCACAAAAGTATAATTATTATTATACTTTTGCGACATATTATATTATTATTAATTTTTGCGACCTGATTGACAATATAAAAAAGTCATTTTAACGCCTAAGCATAAAAGTAAAGCACTTTTACTTACTTTTGAATCTATTTAGAAAGATTAATAATGGTACTTTAATAAAACTCCAGAATACTTATTTTTTTAGCACTGTACGTGGTACCCTTTTGTCGGGACTACATTTTCTGGTAAAACCACTTCTTTAAATTTTAAACCATGTTGTTGGCGCACTTTTAAAAATTCTTTGCATTTTTGTAGTCTGCCTTCATCAAAAACAATAACTTTGTCACTAGTAACTTTTTTACAAACTACACAACTTAAATATTTTTTATCCATTGTGATTTAGTAGTTAGTAGCGAAATTAGTAGTTACTAAAATATTTATTTGCAATAATTATTCTAAACTATTTACATTATGCACATCAATATTTAATTAATATAAATACATATTTGTACATGGTAACTTAATTCCAACAAACTAATCTCTGAATTAAAAGCCTGCAAATAATTGAAATGAAACCGAAAAAAAAATATTTTTATGAAAATTTGAAGTACTCCAAAATACTGTTACGTCAGCCGCATCGGCTGCCGACGGGTCTCAATAAACTATCTTTCTCGCGCTTATAGATACTCATAAGACTTTCTTGTCGCGCTCATTAAACATCTTTATTCGCGTCTGGCAAGTATTAAATCCCATTGAATTCGTCTTTCAATTAACACATATTTTTTAATATCATCTAATAAACACGCTGTAAAAATTTGAGAATGCATAAAGTATGTTTTCCAGGTATAATAATTAATCATATTTGGAATGGTCGGGTTACACTTTAAACCCGAAAAAAAAGTCCGGCACACTTATTTCTAGGTTAAATAGATGCTAAATTTAAGAATAAACCAATTTCAAGTTGCCTAAAGAATGTTTTTTGGATTTATTTTTTTGCAAATGTTATGGGTTGCGCAGTAGCGAAATACCCCCAACCCCCCAGCCAGACTTAGGATTCTGGGTTCACAAGTTATTAAACTTTATTTTTTTTGTTATTCTAACTTAATAACCTCTAAATGCATAATAAAAGGGGCTTTTAGTGTTCACTGATATACCAAATGTATCGTCGTAAAACTAAATGTATTGGACAGTAGCATTTGTAGATATTAGTATTGCTTCTGTAAAACAGAAGAAAGTTAGCTATAATATTACTTTTATATTGTCCACTATTACATATATTAAAAAATATTCATTCCTTTTAGCCCTTGACTTTTATTTCTCAAGTAACGCTAAAACTCTCTATTTTAAAGATAACTAGAGAAAATATGATTCATTTGGAAGCAAGGCAAATATTTACTATCAGGATAGGTTAAATTTGTTATGCAATATGGCGCTGCGCAGCGGTCAGTCGGGTATAGACGGCTTGTCTAGAGGATGTTTGTGGTTTTGTTTGTGTGGCTATGTGAATTTTAACTTTCGTTTTTTGATTGATTATTTCACGTTGGTGTAGAAAATCTTCCGTATTCTGTGAAGTACGGGCACCTTGAATTCGAGTTGTGTCTTGTAAGTTGCTAGAGGTCTGACATGCAGCTCTATTGGCACGAAGGGCATTGTGGTTAAGAGAGTTACCCCAAGTCTATCGATTGGGATGCGAACAGTTTAGCGGCAGTTGTGCGCCAGTGAAGCCTTAACTTATTTCAAGTAACATTAGCTAGCCGTCAAAGTTGATTAATCAATAGATCCGAATAATATTTGAATGAGATGGAAGAGGTGGAATGGTATGTTGAATATAATATTAGTGGCTAGGAGGCCTAAATACCTCGGGTAAGTTTTACTATTTCATTATTCAGTTCAGTAAATGTTTGTTTAGTTATTTTATACCCTGCTGGCAAGCGAAACCTTGGGTCGGTGTTTACATGTATAGGAGCGAATCGCTATGGCAATCTAGTAAGTCGGAGAGAGCAAAAATACGAAGTATTTATTACATAACCACTTAATCTGACGCTAGATTCCATGCGTTTGGGAAAATACTTGCTTTCTGTCTTCTATAGATGGATCTTTGAGGTTAATTTACATTAGGTTTGTTCCAACCAGCATTTCGGGATCATTTCGAAATCGTACTCGAATCGGTTTTCTTGCACTTTGTTAGCATGCGCGGACTTCGAATAGTTTTGTGACGGTGCAGTTTTCGGGACTGTTAAAAGTGTCAAGCGTGCGTGTATCGATCGGTTTTTTGTTTTGGTTTAGAATTTCATAACATAACCCTATTATTATTGTTTGCAATTTGCAATAATAATAATTATTATTCTTGAAATGGAGAATCAGAATACAGTAATTGTTGGTAAGTGTTGTTTCAACTGTATACTCACTAACTCAGTTACCTCTCCTCTCTTTTATTTTCCTGCGATGCGTAGTTTCCTGTTATTTCATTGCAGTGGTAGAATATTTGAAGATTATTTTATAAATAAAAAAATAATTGAAATATCCGAACGATTTACTCCACATAAACTCACAAGCAAAAGTATAACGCACACGATTCAAATTCGTAAAAATAACCAAGACAGAAGCATCAGCCGGACCAGAATCAGCTGTTAAAAATCGATAATCCTTACCAATATGCTTTAATGCGCAAGTCAACCCAAACAGTTCTCAATTTGGATCATGTACCGAAATTACCGTTCTGAAATCGTAACTAAACGATCCCAAGGTAGGTTGGTACGCAAATATGATCGTCCGATAACCTGGAACATACTGGAACACATTTGAATTACTGCGCACGAGCGTGAACGTTCGGTGACGGTTCTGCTGCGGGTTGGAACAAACCTATTGACTTACTCTCAATGCTGCAAAATATTAACTTTTACACTTTTTTGTTTTTTTTTTGAATAACACCTATAACATAAACTTTAGTACAAAATAATTCTTAAACATACATTTTAAGTATGTTTTGACAAATAAATATGATTGTCTCACAACATCTACAGGGTGTTTCAAAAAACATGTGCCATCTCTCGTGGGGAGATTCCTCACGTAAATAAGATTTATTTTTCATATCAACATAGGTCCGATTCTGCTTTGTTTCGTAGCTACAGGGTGTTAAAGTCTTAATAATTTTTCGATTTATTATAATTTTCTTCCAAGTACTTTTAGTGATTCGAATGAAATTTTGAGGGTAAAGTTACTATAAGTGCTAATGCTAAAAAAGTGTCGTTAAATTCATCAAGGACGTGAATATGAGTTATCACTTGAATATTTTCAAAAAATAAAAACATGTGCGCCACTGACTTTTTCTTGATATCAAAATTATGTAGGCCGTTTAACTCACCAAAAGTTATTCTTGATATTTTGTCGAATTCGGCCTCCTTGATGAGATAAACGCTATTTTATTAATCACAATTAATAAAATTAAAATAAAAATTCAATTAATAAATTATATATTTTAAGTAATTTATTATTAAATATTATTACTATTAGTTATTATTACTATTAGCCCAACCTACAGCAATTTCAAATAAAAAAAATAATGGTATTTGAGGAACTTTTTTTCATATTTTTTTATAAGGAATCAATGAGTACTTATTTAACTTAACTTTCATTAACTTTCGCAAGTTAATGATATTACATTTTTTAAAGGTTGCTATTGGACTTGGATCAAGACAAACTAATAAAATTGCGTTTATATTATCAAGGAGGCCAAAATCGACAAAATATCAAGAGACAACTTTTAATCGGCATTAAACTGCTTACACTATTTCGTTAACAAGAGAAAAAAAGTCATTGGCGTACATGCTTTTTAGAAAATATTCCAGTGATAAACCATATGCACGTCCCTGGTGAATATTTTGACACTTTTTTAGCTTTAGAATATGTCGCATTTATAGTAACTTTTACCCTCAAAATTTCATTCGAAACGATAAAAGTACTTGGAAGAAAATTAAAATAAATCGAAAATAAACCACAATATTTACATTTGATTTGTATATCTTGGTTATATTATTTGTCTGAAGATATAATCCTAAATAAACAACTGGTACGTGAAAATTTTGATTCTATAAAATTTCAACCATATCAATAGAAAATGTTATGGCCTTTTTATCTCATAACATCAAATCTGTTAGCACTCTGAAAATGAGGTTTTTAGGTATCGAAGAAAGGCGAATATCAATAAAATTACACGGTCCTTTTGCAATGAGAAATGGCCGATCTCTTTCGAGTTGTTTATGGGGATATCGGACGAATCAATTTGCTTTATTGGATAGGAATAGCGAATGGGAATGAGAAAAACCATTTGGGAGTGAAATAACGGCCATATAGAAAGGTTTCTACAGTTTTTGGAGGTCATCATTTCCTCCAAGATCTACTTTATTCAAAGATAAAATAACCAAATTATTTTACCCCACTATTTTATTTAGTTTTCTCCAAATAAAGAGTTTTTTTGAAAATATAAAAAAGTAATTTTAACGCATAGGCATAAAAATAAAGCACTTTTACGGCTAAGGACAAAAGTACGAAAATATATTATTAAACTGACATAAAGTGTCAAATTCAACTAGTGTAACCATAGTTTCTCGATATATAATTACTTCAAGGTATTACTTCTAAACCGTTTTATATTTGCAATATCTGAAATAAACAAAATACAAGTAGCGGAAAAAGGGGCCAAAAAACCCTACATATAAGCTTATTCTCTGCATTAAGTTCATCAGACCGAAGAGAACAGCCATTCGACGACCGGTTTCGGAGATTTTTCTCCATCGTCAGGCCGACTTTGCTGTAATCCTCGATCTGAATTCCACCCCAAAAGTGAGAATAGCATTGAGTACAAAACGTACTACTATCGCAACAGTGCTAGACGCTCTAAGCCATCTAGCGGCAGTTGTGACAATCACAGATCGTACCGCCAAAATTAAAACCAGCGGCCTACTGGACAACATGCTTGCTTCATCCACGTTACCGCAGATGGAGCTAAGAAGGCTTAGGTAGGGTATATATATATAAATAAAACAAAATACGAGTAGCGAAAAAAGGGGCTAAAAAACCCTACATATATATGCTTATTCTCTGCATTAAGTTCACCAGACCGAAGGGAACAGCCATTCGACGACCGGTTTCGGAGAATTTTCTCCATCGTCAGGCCGACTTTGCTGTAACCCTCGATCTTACCAACGAAAAGCAGAGAATAGCATTTGAGTACAAAACGTACTACTATTGCGAGAGTGCTAGATGTTCTAAGCCATCTAGCGGCAGCTGTGCCAATCACAGATCGTACCGCCAAAATTGAAACAAGCGGCCTACTGGACAAACATGCTTGCTTCATCCACGTTACGACGGTAATGAAGGAAGCTAAGAAGGCTTAGGTAGGGTATATATAAATAAATAGCACAATGAGTCTAGCACTCGCACATACGTTCAGCACTGCGCCATATAGTACGTTTGTAATTTCAATGCTATTCTGTTTTTCGTTGGTCCGATCGAGGGTTACAGCAAAGTCGGCCTGACGATGGAGAAAATCTCCGAAACCGGTCGTCGAATGGCTGTTCCCTTCGGTCCGATGAACTTAATGCAGAGAATAAGCATATAATATGTAGGGTTTTTTGGCGCCTTTTTCCGCTACTCGTATTTGTTTATTTATATATACCTTAATAAATATACAAAACGTAAAATATGAAAATATAAAAAAAAAAAAAATAAATGTTTAAAACATATTATTTGTGACGTTTAAGAAAACAGTCAAACCTGGCCAAACTACAAAATATTGCGTAATGAATAAAATTTTCTTAACTCTAACTTTTCTTATCATATTTTGCTTTTCATATCTGATTTTCGAGGTTCTAATGGTCAACCACGAATTTGGAACACTCGGTACATATTTTTAAGTTATACGTAGTTATATTTTATATTAGCTTTAATCATATAACTGAAATTAATTAACAAATTTAAAGCCATAAACAAATGTCAAGATTTAAAATTCCCAGTTTGCTCCGAACTTATATTGTCGATGTCCTCGTAAAATTTTTATTGGTGGAAGCATGTTGAATTTATAATTTTATATATAATAAAAGCTACATTATGTTGTATCTATAAAACATTTATTGCGTAATGTAACACAAAGCATAAAGAATTTAATGTAATCTTGAATTTTACTTTTTTTTAGAAATCAAGAATAAAATAGAAAAATAAACTGAAGAAAATAAATGGATATTCTGTCATAGGATGAAGGGAACATGGTGACACAAGGTAAGTTTTTTATATTATATATTATAGAAATTACTAAAAGTAAATACTGCAGGTCAAACAAGGTTCGGTGGAATGAAATAATCTGAGAACAACAAAGAGTCCCTAAAAAATAGAGTGGATACGACAAAAGACCCAGGTAATAGATGTCATCCTCCGAATCAAATCTCTCAAATGGCAATGGGCAGGATACCTGGCAAGAAGGACTGACAACAGATGGCCCACAAAAATTACAGCGTGGTATCCAGGAAGAATCAAGAGACCTAGAAAAAGCCCAAATCTAAGATTTGGATAAAGGTATGTATGTATGTATGTATAATGTTTTGTTTCTTGAACCTTAATCCACAGGGTGAGTCTTAAGGCAAATATTTTTATCAAAAAAAAAAAAAAAAAAAAAATCCAGAAACACGATTATGAGTTTTTTCGCATTTTTTAAATTTGAAATTTTGATTTTTTAGTTTTAACTTAATAAACGTAAAGTCTTGATAATATAGCAACATAGGTAGATTAAATTTACAAGAAAGAAAAAACGCGAAAAAGGATCCAGTTGTTCTCAAATTTAAGCAAAAATATATTTTTTGGATTATTTTCAAAGTAAAATAACTTTGGTTATTTTAGGACTTATTTCAAAAATGGTAAATAGAAAATATGTTGAATGAGAATATATATGATTTTATCGAGACCATCTGCCTGAGGATTTGCACTATTTAAGACTCACCCTGCATAATAAACTTGGGATCAATTTTTGGGTTTTGTATGTTCTTTTACAGGGTGGTCTATACTATATTTCGAAAACTTCAGCGACATATTCTGCAGATAAAAACAAAAAAAAAAAAAAACGTTCATAAACAAAGTCTCAAAATGCTTATTTTGAGATACAGGGTGTAGAAGTTTCATCATTTCCATTTTTTCCAAATAACTCTGAAGTAACGTCAATATTTGGATGAAACTTCTTGAGGTGTGTGAAGTTTTTGACACGGACAGTACTCTGATTTTTAATGTCAATATGACCCCTCTATTTGTAGGGGGCGCCACCCACATGCAAGCTATTTTGAAGAGTAATAATAACTCCTAGACACCAACTCTCCCATCCAAAAATTTACGTTACTCATAAATTGTTTGAAAAAATCTCGAAATAAAATGAAACTTCTACACCCCAGCGCCTGAAACTACATACATACAGCCGTTACTCGCTGACGAGTATTCGACACACATAAAGAAGATGGTCACGCAGGGTGTTTTCTTTCATGAGTTTTTCAGACTGAAAAGCCCGATACGTGATATCTGCCTACTGCACTCCGGACATTCAAAATTCATTGTTTTGTTGTCTTTACTTTCTTTTTGGTTGTCGTTGTGCTAACTGAGTTTACAACTCATCTCCATTGAGTTCTATTGAGAGCTGCTTTTTCCCACTTATTCTGCATGTTAATCCCTTTAAAGTTTTCGTGAAAATGTCCTTGTACCTTTTCATAGTTGTCCACCTGGCCTCCTCTTACCGTCTACAAGCTCACTGTAAAGCAGAGATTTTGCCATGCGGTTTTTTTGCATTTTGCATACGTGACTGTAGCCCATCTTAAGCGGGATTTTTGTAACCATGACTCAATACTCTCGCAGTTAGCTTTTTCAAGGACCGGATACGTTTGAGACATCATGGAACCACCGGATTCATAAGAGTTGTCTAATGTGTCTCTGTTGCAACTTGTTTAATGCGTTCATATTGTGTCGGCGGTACGGCATGGCATCGGCACCCAGGTTTCACTCCCATATAACATGGTGGGGGATTATAATTGCTCGGTACACTGCAAGTTTTGTTTTTTGTGCTCAAGTCATTAGAAAACCCTGTCTTTAATTTCCAGAATGCCTTTGAGGCGCTACTAAGCCTGTGCTGAATTTCAGAGTCAATATTGGTCTTTTCCGAAATCAAACTGTCAAAGTAATTGAATTCCGCCACATATTCTAATAGTTCTTCTCCGATTTTTATAGCATTGTTGTGATCTTCCGGGGGAGTGCACATGATTTTAGTTTTGTCGATGCTTAGCTTAAGGCCCAAAACCTCATATGCCCAAGTATATGTGTTCAACATTTCTTGTAATTGTTGTACCGTGTTTGCAACTAGAGCGCAGTCGTCAGCAAATCTGAAGTTTTGTGATGAATTTTGTACGCGTTTTTGCCCTGAGTCTTTATGTTGAACAGACCGCCGTCGGCGTCGTATCTATATCTAATGCCTAATCCTCTCCCCGGTTTGCAGTCCACTATAATGGAGAGAGCTGCCATGAATATGTTGAATAGAGAGGCGCTAAGACACATCCCTGCCTAACTCCTGCATTTTAGCTAGAATGGGTCGCTCAGTGATCCATGATGTGACACTCCTGACTTGTTGTTGTTATGGAGGCTTCTACACACTGTAAGAAATTTGTTGGTGTCTGAACTTAGCATTTTAGAACATACATTTATAACGAACCTTTTTATTTATTTTCTTATCTGAAAATATGCTTTCGCCCTAAGTTTCCCGAATACACTTTGGACCACCCTGTACATAAATAAAACATTTTTATTCTATATCTGACGTTTCACTCCGAGCTCGGGGCATTTTCAAGGTATATATTTCATTTTTGTGGAGTTTGGGTTATCATATAAACTGTTCGTTTTGAATTTGGCATTATGATTACCAAAAAGTCTCTAACAAATATTATACATGTAACTATCAATATGTTCTGCTTAGTAAAAATATGTCTACAAGTCTTAATTATTGTTCTCATTCTGAGATCGATATTAAGGGATAACTCGGACCCGCGTAGCCAACAATAGAAACCAATGGGCCCAGTTACAGGGAGATCATCTAAATATGTAAGGAAGGCTATACCATAATAGGAAATGGTTGAATTATCTGGAAGTAATGATGACAATGACTAAAGGTAAAAATTTAACATTTGTGTTTTTGATGTAGGTAAATATATGAGCCGTCTGTATAAAATACTTTTGGCCTTACTGCGTTGCCAAATCTACGCAGATTATTCTGTACTTGAAATTATGTTTGGTATGACATAACCTATATCTATAATTTCGTATTTTTTTCTACCATTATCTTCTGAAGTATCTAAATTTTGATTTGACAAATGATTGCGAAACAAGCCATAGTTTTACTTCTTTGTGTTCCTTATAGTTTCCGAGATCATAACGGATACCCTCTAATTTGAACCACCCTGTACATAATTTCTGTTTTTGGCGGTACGATCTGTGATTGTCACAGTTACCGCTAGATGGAGAGAGCGTCTAGCACTATCCATAGTAGTACGTTTTGTACTCAAATGTTATTCTCTACTTTTCGTTTGTTAGATTGAGGGTTACAGCAAAGTCGGTTTGACGATGGAGATAAATCTCCGAAACCGGTCGTCGAATGGCTGTTCCCTTCAGTCTGATGAACTTAATGCAGAGAATAAGCATATATGTAGGTTTTTTTTGCCCCTTTTTCCGCTTCTTGTATTTTGTTTGTTTATATATACCCTACGAAAACTTTCAGCTCCATCTACGGTAACGTGGATGAAGCAAGCAAATTTCTATTTTATTTAGATTTATCGGGATAGCTTTTTGTGTTAATATTTTTGACATAAAACTATGTTTATCATAAGGTTATTTGATGCTATTTGAACAAAAAAGAAAATAAATTCTGAATTGTTAAACAATGTAGCTAGGTTTTACTAGTCCTTTTTCTCTTTCTTAAAGCAGTTCTTTATTTTAGAGCTACTTCTTTCGGCGGCTGTTCTAAAAATATATAATGTAAAGTTATAGGAATTATTGACCTATAAAAGACGACCCGCTATAATAACGGTCAGCAGAGTGCCCTCAAGTCGAATCGCCAAGTACCATTTATTTTGATTTTGTTTTTAGTTTTATTCTTTTATATAAATGGATATATATGTCTGGTCAAATAAATTGGCTTTGGTGGATAGAAATTTCTTATCCTCCAAACAGAAAAAAAGTTAGATAAAATAATTGAAATTTTTTAATGGTGGTATATTATTCACGAGTACACAACATTAAGTAGATTTGAACAAGTAATTACTTTGTTAAAAGAGGCGGATACAATAATTTTATAAATAAATTGTAATATACCGTACATCTAGTCAAAATTTATAACATATAAAATAATAAGGTTAAAAATATATCAAGAAACTGTATATCACAAACTTCAAAATTATGTACCTCTTAAATAAAAATACCAAGACTAAAGAATACAAGGGCCAATAAATCCAGGAATCAAATTGTTACTGGTTCAAAAGATATTTGGCCAGTGCCGTGCCAATTGGTTAATATAAAAAATGCAGAATTAAATAAAAATTGTGATTTTAATTATTTTAGAAATATTTTTTATTATTCGATGGTTTTAATTTAATTTTTCACATGTCTATCTTTTATAGTAAAACTGATCATTCAATTTTTTAATACATCTAAATAATCTATAAATGAGATCAAGTGTCGATTAAAGTCTGGTGTATAAAATTTAATTTAGTACTTGCTGTTACGAATTATTACTCTTATTTAGTTATATATTTTTACACTTATTTAAAAAAAGTATTAAAACGTTTAGAAAAGGTACAAAACAAGTATGGACTATATAATATTATGTGCACAAATTAATATAATATCATAAAAATAATTAACAAATTTAATTAAAAAAAGTGGAGTGCCCCCAGTATACTGTTTATTTAACTCTAGAAACATAATTCCTGGCTTTTTTTTCTTGTTGCTGCCTTTACTCTTGAAAGCTGAACAAATCACCATTATAAACAAAGTTTATACAAAGTTCTCAACACATAACGAATAATTAAAAGTCACTAAAATTTCCCTGGGGTCACCTTCACTGTTTGGTACCAAAAATATGGCTTCCTCTAATTTAACAGCACAGATTTTTGCTTCAAATCGTATATGCGCGCTACACATCCTTGTATTCTTTAGTCACTGAATCATACAGTATGTATCTTCCAAATGGAATAACTAATAATGATAACCACTCTATATGGGAAACTATTATATTAAAATAAGTTTCACGGTGCCAGCTCACTAAAAGATATAATGTAATGAAAAAACAAAACGATATAGCTAGAAAATGAAGAAACACTTCACTAACTGGACCAGAACCGTTCTACTTCCCAAGTGGAAACCAACTTAAAGCGGTACTTAAGAACCTGGAAGAGTCTATCCGTAACCTGGAATGGGAACATTCCAAATATTTGAAGAAGTTTTTTAGGACTTACGACTGAGAAGAATCAGATTTTCCTTTATCTAATGAAGAACAATATTTAGATTTTCAAGGTTTTTTTAACAAAGGCCTTTTTAACAAGACTCTCCTTAATGAACACCTCAGTAGATGGCTTCCGAGCCACATAGGAATTCCTTGCAATGACAGAGTTGATTACTTGGCTGCAAAAACTCCCAACCCTCATAAAACCAACCTCGTTTTCTCCGTGCAAGATCTAAAGAATTATGGCAAACATATGATCGATAACATAATCCAACTTGACTTGAAGTCCCATGACTTAGACATGAATGATAACAAGCTTCATGAAATCAAAAGATAAAAATAACTTACCTAGAAGAGATTTCGTTACGCTCACTAGAATTCGTTTGGGACACACGAAACTTACCCATGAACACATTCTTAAAGGACAGAACCAGCCCATTTGTGAAACATGTAATCTTCCAATATCCGTCAAACACATTATCTTTGAATGCCCAAAGTACGCGTTAAAACGAAGACAACACGGTATCGTGGATAACCCAGAGGTAGCCCTTTCCTTCCAAAATAACAAGCCATGTTGGATTATATAAAGGATATCATTATTATATAAACATATATAAAGCTTAGAGAACGTTTAGTTTAGCTATAAATATATAAATAATGGGATAAAGTATTAAAGCATCTCTACAGTCGATGCGTCTTTAACACATATCTCTCTCTCCCCCTCAGTAGATTAAAGTTAAACAACAGCAAATGCAGATTGTGTAGGGAAAATTGGCAAACACCTCATCACTGAGTGCGCTAACATGACAACAAGTCGTGCAATTCGTGTCGTAACTTTAGTATGTATGATACCGGAGATGGAGAACTAACCGGCTTTAAAACCGTCTCAGATACTGATTTTTGTCAAAGCTCTGAGACTGTATGATGGGTTATAAGAAAGGGGGACACAAGAAAGGGGGACACAATAAATTTATAAGGTTGCGGTGATTAAATTCCTCCGTCTCCTCCATAAAATCTACAATCTATAAGTTTCATATATTTATTAACTGTGTCTAAGACATTAAAAATTATCTTTTTAACTACTGTTTAGTTTAATCCGATTAGAAATACGCTATATGGATCGAACTGAATCTCTAATTTGCTTAAAACTTTCTGAACGCATAAATCTTAACTTAATCCTGTATTATCAAAAAGCACTAGGTTCGTCCAATTAAAAAACTAAAGTAGCCTTTTTGAATACTCTTCCGTCCGGTTAACTGTGTTGTTACGCGCAAACTAATCCGCGCTAACAGAGTTTCGAATATTTTAG
Organism: Sitophilus oryzae; assembly: GCF_002938485.1. Taxonomy (NCBI): domain Eukaryota; kingdom Metazoa; phylum Arthropoda; class Insecta; order Coleoptera; family Curculionidae; genus Sitophilus; species Sitophilus oryzae. The sequence goes on from NW_022147080.1 coordinate 2,491,100, forward strand.
CTGATTTTAGAAGGTGCTGTATATATCTGAAGTTAGCCGGTTGTTTTCCTGAAAATCCGCGTCTATCGCTGAAAAAACGAGCAAAAATTGAATTAGTTTAACAGCTTTCCGCTTTCTTTCCTTTTTTTTTCTTTAACAAAATTGAATTTCATCTACAGTATGTCCCTGATCGTCTTTAGAAGAGAAAACATTTTTTTATTATTAATAATTTAAAAATTTAATTTATTTTTCAATTTCTACTTGTTCTTATAATAATTAATCCCACTTGTATATTTCCAAATTTCTATACCATTTTAGAGAAAAAATGAAAATACCTTTGAATTTCTTCTAAAAGGAGGTTAACTAATGCATTTTTACCTTTGTTAAAATATATATAGAGTATATTATATTGTTAAAAGCTCATCATAAGGCAAATAAAATAAAGAAAATAATATACGAGCAATCCCATTAGAAAATAACATGTTTGGGTCATATTTCAAGAATGACAGCTCTCAGCAAAAATCTAGTTACGTAATTAAATTCTACGTAAAACCTTGCGAGTTTCCAGTATTTACCTTTTGATAAGTTATAAGATAACCGAGATACGAAGAGGGTAAAAAGTGCAATATTTTCAAATTCGCCCCTGTATTTAAGAACTAAACGATTATAACGAATCTGTGTGGTAGCATGTTTAGTTTCCAAGATGTTGAGAAGCAGCACAGTGATGTGTGAAAACCGCACCTTGTATACTCATAACGAGAACGCCAAGACACACGAAAATGGGACACTCTGTACAGGGTGGGTCAACGGACGCTTTAAAGGAAACACCCTTTCTATAGATAGACGAAAACTAATATCGGTGTCTGGAGCTCAATTTTATCAAAAACATGATAAAACCGCACATCGATATCTATTAATGTTTATGAGTTACGGGGTGTTATTCAAAATATGCATTTTGAAACAAATCGTTGTAACTTTTTTCTATGGAAAATTTTGGCGGCTTTGTAAACATTTTAAAGCACTTTTACGTAGAATTTAATGGTTTAAGTATAATTTTAAAAGTTAATAATTTCTAAGAAAGTTATCAACAGGAAAAAATGATTTTTATTGGGACACCTTGCTATTTTTAATTAGTGAAAAGAACTTAAAATTACCTTTCCAAAAAATATAAAGCACAATTTGCTATTTTGTTATAGTCCTCTTCGAAATACAGAATTTTTATAAGTTCGCCACTTTTAGCTATAGTAGGTTTTGAACTCTTATTGATGATCTTCCCCAATGGAACTCGACAACATATTTTTCCAGCAAGACCAGAACGCTGAAGTTATCAGCAAATTTTGCAGCTAATTTCGAGAATAATTGAATAGCTAACCAAGATTCCAGCCGTTGACCGTCGAGGCCGCCGAACTTAGCGCCTGTTATCCTTAGTTGATTTTTTTTATCTTTGCGGAAGAATAAAGGTTCTTAAAATTGCCCGTATAATCTAAACAAGAATATTAGAAGTACTTATCGGTTAGGCGAGGGTATATATCTTTCACCCTCACTGAGTTAATGAATGTTCAAAAACGGTCCCGTCTATCCATAACAGAAGACAGAAGACGGTCGACATGTAGCAAAAAACACCTGTAGCAAAATCTCATGTCTTGGTTCGCTATTAATTTTTATTGTTATTAGATATAGTTTAAATATGTTGATGTTGTTAAATATAGTTTAAATTGTTATAAAATTCTGCATCTCTCATTGTAAATATTATTTTTGTTTTAATTGCTGCTCACAACTAGAATTTTTTTTGCATTACAGTCAGCATCGTTCAAAGCCTACTTATTCAAAGTGGGCGAATTTTTGAAAAATCTCTATCTCGAAGAGGAATCAAGCAAAATATGAAGTATGTTGGCTATATTTTCGAAAGGCAATTTTAAATTTATTTCAACTAATTAAAATATACAGGTGTTCCATATAAAAATCAAATTTTTGTTGATAATTCTTAAATTGGTTAATTTTGAAAAATATACTTAAAACCATTATGTTTTTAGAACAACCTATGTTTCCAGTTGAAAAATGGTCATACAATATTTTTAAAAAGTCAAAATACCGAGCGGTTGTACAAAATTTGGGTTAATATTTTCTAACATTTAATACTTAGTCGCGGCAATGAATATAAATTACTTAAACTTTATAATTTACACTTGACTGTTTTTTAAGAGGAATTATATTTTGAAAATTTATTAGAATTTTATTTGTTTATATATTATACCGTCAAACTTTTAGCAAAGGGGAGGCAATTGAAAAATATATTTTCTATTCAAGATGAGTCTTAAATAAGTACATTTTCGCGCAGTATATTTGGATTTCAGAAACAAGATCATGAGATATTATTTTTTTACGAAAATTGTTTTAATAGCTTTAGTTAAAAACTATAATTTCTTTGATAACATGGCAACATAAGCAGTGGATTAAATATACAAGAAAGAAAAATACAGAAAAGAACCAGTGGTTCTCATTTAAGCAAAAAAACGGTAAAAATATGTTTCTTTATCCTCACCCTGTATAGAAGTTAATGTTTATTCTGCAATATCACCCTGTATAGAAGTTAATGTTTATTAATTGGTATATTACGCATAATTATTAAAAAAATCTATGCAGGACTGAAGTGCCAGTAAATGAATAAAAACAACTTTGCACCTTTAAATTGAATAAGCACTTGATTCCTTCTTTTAATTTTTAAGAATTATATTTTAAAGATTTATTAAAATTGTACTGTACATAATTTACTTATTTATTAAAATACTGTTACGGTATATTTAATTGTTTTTGTTAGTGTTTACTTAAAATTAATCAATTTATATTACATTAGACGAACGAATACAATTCTGCAGTAATAATGCGTAAATTTAAATACAGTTTTGTTTTAAAAACACATGGACACTATTAAAAATTAATAACAGCTTTTAATAAAAACATAGCATTTCGTATCTTAATTATTAATAACTGGCGAATGAAATGCTTATAATATTTAAAAATAATCTAGTTTCATAATAACTGAATAATGAAATGAGTATCACAATTAGCAAAATTATGATATATTTTCATATTAAAATTTTTCATTTTCCTCTAAAAGCACTTATGTAATAATGAAAAGCGTATGAATAAATGAAAATTAATTATAGTATTAAATAAAATTTAGCTAATAATGTTTCTAAATTAAGTAATAATTACCTGTAGAACTTGGGGAGGTAGAACTTGGACTTGCCTTTATTATTTGAAGTAGATGAAGTTGTTGGCATTTTGAAAAAGCAACCAAAAGATAAAAAACGCTGCTAAGACTATCAAAATGTTGGTCTAATAACAATTTGACGTTTATACTATTACGTCAAAAGCAACTTTTTTCCAAAGCCTACCATGACTTCACTGAATCATCGTTTCTTGTTCACTATTATTAATATCTTAATTATTAGGTATTAATGATATTCTGATATATCGTCGATTTTAAAATAAACTAACTGTTTCTATTTTATTTTTAGGTTAGAATGGGCATAATCAAGAGGGCTACTGATACCGTGCTGTAAAAATAAGGTAATTAAGGGCTTATTTTTTGGTATTTATTATAATTTTACTAATATCTTCGGTTTGAAAGAAGATATCAAAATGCGGTTTTCACTGACTTTTTAAGCTTTTACTACTCTTTACTATCAGCTAAAATTACATATACTATTGCATATATTTTTTTTTAGAAAAAACGCGCAATGTTTGTTAAATTGTAAGACAACGCCTTCTAGCGTCTACGTTCAAAAGCTTATTTTTATTGTTTATATGGTACAATATAGAGTAAGACACGCTCTTTTAAACGAGCCCTTGCTTGTTGGATTCCGATCATCCAGTCCAGAGTTACTAATATTCAAATAAAAACAGATCTAACCTTCCCCCACCACTTTATTTTGGTAGATAGGGGAAAATGGCTCTAACAAAAAATATTCAAAATTTACTGAAGATTATGGAGCTTGTTATTTTTTTACTGTTAGTACACTTTATCAAGGCAAAATTATGTAAAAACTCCATTTTCTTATTTTTTGTTGCAGTTGCGCCCCCTAGCGGTCGTTCTACAAACTTGAAAATAATTTGCAGCAATTTCCCATAGCCTCTTTAGTGATAAATATTTTTTTCTGCAGCCGCTACGGCTAATACTTTCCGAGGTACAGCCGAAAGCTATTCTTAGTGGGACACCCTGTACTTATTTAATGCTTTTGACTATTTAAGGGTTAAAATAAAAAACAAAATAAAAACACCAAATCACCACAATACACCAAAACACTTTACTTTTTACACAGTGTAAAAACATGAACATTAAAACACTTTTTACTTTTACACAGTGTAAAAGTAAAAGGTTTTGGTGTATTGCGGGTGATTTAGTGTTTTTATTTGCTGTGTAACACCAAAGGTTCCAACCTCAACTGTGGGCTATTTAAGGGTTACTATTATATTTGCATTAAGGAAAATTAATAAACAACCCAGTGAGCACATTTTATTCCTTTAAGGAATGTGTTCTAGGTGACGTCGTTTTTACCTTACCAGGTTCCTCCCCAGCTCCCTTGTGCCTTATATGAAGCAATGAGAGGCAGATACGTATCTGTTCCCCTATCATTCCTTAAATGTGACAAAACTATATTCTACTGGATGAAACCTAGAAACTCATAACGTGTTTCTGAGACCAAAACAACCATTAAAAAACATTTGCACTTTTTAAGACTCTGCCTGTCTAGTGGTGGTTAAAATATCAACCATACTATCTATATCAGCTGTCTCTATAAGTTTGATACATATTGATAAAAAACGATACCCAAAACTATTATCAATGATAGTTTAAATTTCTATTTATTCTTCTCATATTAAACTCAGCATTTTCTTTTTACTTCCACTGAAGATAAGAAGCATAATTGATGCATATTTGATTATTCTCTTTTGCTATAACTCCCACCCTATGGTATATTTCGTTCTATTATTTAGCGTCAGCCAGGCACAGCATAATAGGGAATAAAAACCGCGCCGTTCACCAGACTTGAGTAATAACGTTTATAATAATAAACAATATATTTTTGCTATGTTATTCTGTGGTTTTATCGCGAAGCGCGAGCGCCAGTCCGCCCAAAACTAATTAGCTATTGTTCTTAACTTGGTAATTTCAAAACATGCCCAGTTTAAGCCTGTTGTCCCAGCCATATTAATATGTTTGGCTTAGATAGAAAAGAACAGAATTTAGTTTTGTACAGGGTGTCCAATGTTTGTGTTTTATGTGGTTTCTGTTTTATGAAAGTAGAAATACAAAGATGGATTTTACATCGCTATGCTTCTTTGTATGAAACTGAAAATGCTACACGCAGATTTGTCCTAACCCTTTGGTTTCTGAAATACAGGGCGAATTTGAAAATACATTTTTGACACCTGTGGTTATCTTATAAATTATTGAAATGTAAATACTGAGTCCTGTAAGGTATTTTACGTAAATACTAGTGGCATAACTTTTTTTATAAACAAAGTAAAAATGCTTTTAACTTTTTAACATAAATAAACCTAAATAATTAAAGCGTTCTCTCTAAAAAAACTAAAGTGTTCTCGAATAATTGCATTTAAATATTTTAAATCGTTTTTTTCTTTATTCTTTATATTTTTTGCTTCCAACGATGGGGAAGAGATATACTTTCCGAAACGTTAAGTATTTTTTTGTCCGTTAGATAATCTTGTTCATTTTAGAAGCCACTGCTTTACAATTATTAGTCTCCATTGGATTAACACAGCAGTGTTCACAGAAAATAACTATTTTATTTTGTAGATTTTCCAAATACCCATATAGGATTTTTTTGGGTATTATTATTTTATTTTTATTTATCCAGATAATTTTGCTTTAAATCCTGTTATTATCTTAATAACTGCACTGAAAAATAAACTTGTTCAGCTTTTAGATAACACGCTGTCAACCAGTTAACTGGATGCAATACCTTCTACACAATAATAACTGTACTCACGTCAAAAAAATTTTGTTTGGTTTGATTATTTAAAAACCGGTCGCTTATTTTTCGGTTTAAAATTAAATATTTTTTAATATTATTAATATTTTTTGGAAATAAGTTAGATTATGATATATTTTTAGAAAGTTTATAAGAAGGCAAATAAAATAAAAATATAATATACCCCGTTTAAAAAATATATAATATAAATTTTAGTCATATTTCAAGAAGGGCAGTTTGCAGCAAAAATTTAGTTAAACCATTGAACTTTATGTGAAAACCTGCATGGGACTTCACATTTTCGATAAATTATAGGATAATCGAGATACGAAGAGGGTTGAAAAGTAAGATTTGAATTTCGCCCTGTATTTCAGGATCTAGTAGAGCTATGGCAAATCTGTGTGTAGCATCCTTAGTTCCTTTAAAAAGTAGTTCGGTTCACTTAACTTAAATTAGTCCGTTAAGGCAGACAGCGTTGCGTTTTGCGTTGCGCTAGCGTCCGCTGAGCGTCGGGGTTCGAGTCCAATTGGGCGGACGTGACGCAAACGCGACGCGACGCTCGACGCTCTCAGCATGTACCTTAACGTTTTAGGAAGTAAAGCTCTTCCCGTCGTCGGAAGAAAAAACACACAAAGAAATAAGGAAAAAACTATTAAAAATCTCTAGAATCTTTTTTCAAGTTTTTTTCAACAGATACGTCTATAAAAATCGTTGAAGTTCTTTAAAAAAACTCATCAAATTTTTTTGAAGAGACGAATCCGTTATATATGTTAGACATTTTTAATGATATCCTTATCTGCTCTTATTTTTTATTATAAAATTATACATCTTAGTATTATTTAATTTATTAACATTTATATTAAATATTATTTAATAATGTAAAATTAATTTTCATTTAACAATACGCTTTTCATTATTATTTAATATCTACATAAACGAAACATTAAAGTTACTAAACAATTAAATATGGAAATATTTCACAATTTTGCTAATCATGATTCTCATTTCGTTATTAATAAAATTAGAATCTTTTTTAAATATTCATATTAAGCATTTAATTCACTAGTTAATAATTAAAATACGAAATGCTTTGTTTGTATAAGCTGTTATTAGTGCGCAATAATGCGCATTGTTTTAAAACAAACCCGTATTTAAATTTACGCATTATTACTGGTGCGGAATTGTATTCGCCCACCGCGATGTTATATAAATTGATTAATTTTAAGTACACATTAACAAAAGCAATTAAAAATACCGTAATATTATTTAATTAATAAAATATAAATTATGTACGCGTGCAATTTTAATAAATCTTCAAAATATAATTCTTGTTAAAATGCATTCAAGTGCCGTGCAATTTAAAAGGTTTATATTTATTTTATTCATTTACTGCCACTTCAGTCTTGAATAGAAAATTGTTTTTTTATTAATTATGTGTAATGTACCAATTAATAAATAACAAATTTGCAGTAATAACATTAACTTCGGTATGTGTTTATGAAAGTGTATTTAAATTAGATTATAATGGAATATTTAGTAAGCTGTTCTTGTTATATTTTTTTTCAATACGGGTAACGAGTATACTATTTGATATTTTATTACTAGTTTTTTTACATTAAACTTTACAGAGTGGTCCGAACTGTTTTCCGTTCGATTTTTGCCAAATAATTATTTCTGAAATAACATCAATATACGAATGAAAATTGATGTCTCTGAGTTTTTTGACATGATAAATTTGATTTTGATGTTAAAATGACCCCATTTTGTAGGGGGCACCACTTACATGTGATTTAACTGTTTTGAAAAGTAATAACTGTTGAACATTTGTCACAAAAACATTTAAAATTTATGATTTTAATCTAATAACTATTTAACGAATATGTTGAATTCATGTCATTGCTGACAGGTATTAATAATTTCGATTCCAAATATCTCGAAAACCATTACTAGTAGCGATTTTTACCAAGAGACCTTTCTTATATAAAAAACGTCGTAAATGGGTATTTTTTTACTCGTAGTAGTTTTATACAGGTACTGGAACAAATGTTATTACCTTCAAAACAGTTAAAACAGGTAGGTGACACACAGTAGGAGTCATATTGACATCAAATCAAATTTTTCATGCCGAAAATTCTCAGGCATGAATTTTCATCCAAATATTGATGTTACTTCAGAAACTATTGGAAAAAATCGAAATAAAATGAAAACTTCTACACCTTGTATCTAAAAAATTAAGCATCTTAGGACATACATTTTTAGAAACTATTTTACTTATTTTTATGACGCATGAAGAGTTTGCTTTTGCATTGTATTTTGTGGGATATCGAACATATGACTTTGATTTTTGAACCCCAGGAGGCAGTAAGTATTGTCTAATTGGATATTTTGCCGAAAAAATCCAGATAAAAATATAACATATTTAACTATGCATAATATCTTTCCATCGAGTATAGGAAGAATAAAACTGCTATTTCTAGTTCAGAAAATGTTATAATGACATATTTCTCGGAGCATGGTTCGAAAATGAAGTCGTCAACTTTGTGGGCGAACTATTCAATGCTATACCGGGTGCGTCTCAAAAGTGGCTCGCCCCTATAACTTTTTTATTTTTTTAGTTAAAGAAACGAGATTTCGTATGTTAGTATATGACATAAATTAGGATTCATTGACGTTTTCATTAAAATTAGTTTCGGTCACTTCCTGTTTCACCAGAAATGACTACAACTTTTGATTTTTAAATGGCACTCTCGGTATTTTTTGACTTTGTTCGATAGAAAATGGCACTCTGAATAGAATGCCATATCATATGTCAACTTTTTCTCGCTTAAAAAAGTTGTATTTTAAATTTCAATGTAGAGTGCCATGGATGTGTGTTAAAACAGTAATTTTTAATCAAAAGAGCCTTAATGTTTTTAGTGTCTTGTCCTGGCCGGTTAAAAGACGCCCAAATCTTATTTTTCATCATATCTCAATTTTTTCCAAATGGAACGAGGGGTGGCTCATTAGCATATTTGGAAAAAAGGTATTGAAAAAACACTTGGTATTTTGAGAGAAACTGTCGTTATGAACCGCCTGTTACAATTTCAAATAAACCATATGCGAAAATGTCAAAAGTTGACATATGAAAGTAAAAAAAAAATAGCGAGGGTACCATTTAAAATCCACAGTTGAAATAATTTCCAGTGTAACAGGAAGTGATCAAAAACAATAATGAATGCGCCAAACAATCTAATTTATGTCATATATTAACATACCAAATCTCTAAAAAATAAAAAGTTATAGAGGGACTAACCACTTTGAGACAACACACGATTATACAGTGTTTATATTCAATACCTACCTATCAAGACTTAGTTCTTTATTAAAACATACAATATAGAAATAGACCGAAAAATCCAATATTTTAAGTATAGCAGATATGTAAGAACAGATATGGACACAAGTAGGATTAAGAAAATTTTGATAATCTTTTTCAAAAATGTTGACCAATTAAAATTTTTCAATATATCTGAACGATTTTGGAAAAGATTATTATTAAAATTGAGTGGTCTATCTTTCTTATTTAATAGACATATAAGTGCTGTAATATTACAAGATAGTAATAACTCCCACTCGCCCAGTGAGGTTCTCATAAAATAATTTTATCGTGAACTTTCATAAATCACGGAGATGACTCGTGAAACGGTTCAAATAATCATTTCGCCATTTATTTAGCACCTCGATATCGGAAAGAAAATAGAAATTCGATTAGAGAAATCGGATACTATCTCTTCCCGCTCTCTCTCTGACTGATCGTTAAATAATAAAATTCAATGGGGCGTTAAAAACGAATTTTATATTCTTCTAACGATCGAACGATTACAATCTTATTTCTGTTTTATAATAAAACTACGATATTATTAAGAATTATGTTTCTTACATACTTACAGCATGTGATAATGGAATTTGGGGGCGTTTTTTTTTACTAACAAGCACTTAAATTTAGTTATACGAGTGTTTTAGTAAAACAAGTCTATTAAATTGTTAATATTATCTTTTATAGAATTAAACAGAAAACAGATCCTTTTTATTTAATCTAAGTTCTATTTATTCCCTTGTGTTTTTAATTAAATATATTATACAGGGTCCGGCAATAGTGCGTCAGGCATCTGTAGCTTCTATAAAAAAACTTTGGAATTTTGTATAAGTAAAACCTAAAGTAAGTTTTAGAATGTATTTCAGGAAAATATTTTAACTTCTACAGGGTGGCTCAAAAAAGTGTTAGTGGATCGGAATGATCTTACTGCATGTTTGGCTTTCTTTCTGATCACTTTACATAATCCTAAGCTATGAGTAAATATATTTTGATAGTTTTAGAGATATTAATAAATAAATAAATAAAAATATATACACTCAGATGCCAAAAAAAACCAAAGGAGAAATTTTTGGTCAAGTTTAAAGTGTTATATTTTTGTTATTTTTAGCCCTATTTGCATGATTTTTTTAACAAACTGTATATAATTATATCAACTTTAATTCTTAAACTAAGTTTTTTATAAGCTTTAGTATTTGGCATATTACAGAGGGTTAATCGAGGGATTGGTTTTTACCGTAACTTTAAAACACCCTGTGCAATAGTTTCGCGTGTAAATTTTCCTGAAATATAATTTTACAGTCAGAGTCATGTCTCATGAGCATTTTGTTTTTTGGATCATGTCAATACATGCTTTGGTTAATTTTTAAGAGCGAAATGAACTTGCCACCATCAATTTGCAATTTTTTTAATTATCATTTCTTTTTGAAGTTATTAATACTATAAGCCGGCTTTGGTAATTATTGTGAACGATATACTACCATGAACTGCCTATCATGTTCGACGTTTGGGAAATATGGTTGGAAACCCTTGGTAGGAGGGTTAGAGGTCGCTAAGCGGTAGCAGTTAACCCTCATTAAATGAACTTCGCTTGGTTCTTAAAGAAGAATGGGAAAGCATAATGCAATATGAAATATGCAGCCTTAATGACAGCATGAACGGATTTATACAGGCAGTTATAGCAGCCATAGGAAGCATCACAAAGTATTAGGGTATATTTTACAATTTTTTTTCTGTTTGTGTACTTGAGTATTACAGATATTTTCTTTAATATTGTTAGTCTGTTATCGTTATTAATGTTTATTAAAACCAGGACTGTATCGTTAGTCTTTAATGTTTTTTTTTAATTTAGTATAGACTATCCAATGGAGCGTAATATGACGTTACGACAATAATCACGAAAACCATCTCGTCATATTAAAAAATTACATTAAAAATTAATGATAATTGAAAAAATTGCAAATTAATCGTAGTCAGTTAATTTCGCTTTTAAAAATTAACCAAAGCATGGGGGTATTGACGTGAATCAAAAAACAAAATGCTCAGGAGTCATGGTTCTGACCGTAAAATTATATTTTAGGAAAATTGACACACGAAATTATTGCACAGGGTGTTTTAAGTTAGGATTAAAAAACAACCCGTCGATTAACCCTGTATAATATGCCAAATACTGAAGTTTATAAAAAACTTAGTTTACAGATTAAAGTTGATATAATTACATACAGTTTGCTAAAAAATCATGAAAATAGGGTTAAAATAACAAGAATAGAAAACTTTGAATTTGACCAAAATTTTCTGCGTTGCATTTTTTTGCATCTCAGTGTATTTTTCAGCCTTTCTTAAAAAAGTTATTACAAATACAAAAATTGTCCTGAAATCAAAACTCTATTAAGTATTTACATGAAATGACCAAAATTCTTACGGCTTTAATGTATATTAATAAATAATATTTTCTTGCCTTTAGCTGTGTATTTTTTCTAATTTCGTTAAATCGAAAGTAGAGAAAAAAAAGTAAAAAGTAAATTGTTTTGCTGGTCGTAAAGGGGGGAACCAAGCTCCACTCCCACAACCGGTTTCTGGGCCTACGCTTCATCAGGTGGGCTGTCTAGGGGCTGGTTCTCACCGATGAGGGGTAGGTCCAGAAACCGGTTGTGGGAGTGGAGCTTGGTTCCCCCTTTACGACAAGCAAAACAATTTTCTTTTTACCTTTTTTTTTTCTAGTTTCGATTTTTCGAAATTAAAAAAAAATACACAGCTAAAGGCAAGAAAATATTATTTATTAAGTATTTACTTTAGATGGTTTGTACTTACTTGGCTACAAATATCATAATTGTCAATCATACAAGGTTTCTACGTCAAACAAACAAAAATTCTACGTCAAACTTTCTAAAATATAAAATAATTTTTCTTCGGTTTTTTATTTAATGGAACACCCTGTAAATTATTTCTTTAATAGATGGAGAATCAAAAAAATGACTTGATTTAGGATATTTAAAAAATTTTAACGGCTTTGCAGATATTCGCGGTTTTATATTTCATATGGCATTTTCCACAGTAAATTTTTATAAAAGCCACCAGTAATTTTTTTCTCTTATGTTACCATTGAAAGAACCATATGAAATAATATCGCGAGTATCTACTAAATCTTTAAAACTTTTGAAATATCATATGTAAAAAAAAATAAAAAAAATTCATCTAACAAAGAAATAATATACGGGGTCTTTCATTAAAAAAAACGAAGTAAAATCTATTTTAGATTTTAGAAAGTTTAGCATAGAATTTTGAACACCCCGTATGGTTTAAGATTACAATATTTATAGCTTTATAGCTAAATACCGACCATTTATAGTGAATACCCAGAATAGTTTTAATTTCAGGACACATTTCATATTTTTAATATATTTTTTTTTAAATACTGATTTTTTTTTCATTTATTTATTTTTATCTGTGAAATTATCAAAACAAATTTAATAATATCTTAGAACTATGTAAAGTGATTAAGAAGTGAAAAATGCAATAATATATAGGGTGCTCTATTAAACAATACATCCCGATCCACTCACATTTTTCGGAGCCATCATGTAGAAGTAAAAATAATTTCCTGAAATAGGTTCTAGTATAAAAATTTTTAGTTCTTTTTTATAGGACCTATAGATGCCCGACGCACTATTACAAGACCCAGTATACCGGGTGCGTCTCAAAAGTGGCTCACCCCTATAACTTTTTTATTTTTCCTGATAAAAATACGAGATTTCGTATGTTAGTATATGACATAAAATAGAATTGATTGACGTATTCAATTGGTTTCGGTCACTTCCTGTTTCACCGGAAATTACTTTTGATTTTTAAATATCACCCTCGGTATGTTTTTACTTTATTCGATAGAAAATGATATTCTGAATAGTATGACGTATCATATGTCAACTTTTGACATTTTAACATAAATATAATAATAGAAAATCTATATCTATCTATATTAAAAACACTAATTCTTAATCAAGAAGCCTTGGAAAAATAGATTTTATCGTCTAATGTTTTTTGTATCTTTTCCTGGCCAGTTAAAAAATGCCCTAATCGTATTTTTAATCATATGTCAATTTTTTTAAATGGAACGACGATGGCTCATTAGCATATTTGGAAAAGGCATTTTTTTACGAATAATTTGATACCAAACACTTGGTATTTTGATTCAAATTATGAGTTAAATTAGTTACGACCCGCAAGCTATAATTTCAAATAAACCATATGCGAAAATGTCAAATGTTGACATATGATATGTCATTGTATTCAGAATGTTATTTTATATCAAATAAAGTAAAAATATACCGAGGGTGTCGTTTGTAGTCATTTCCGGTAAAACAGGAAGGGACCGAAAACAATTGAATACGTCAATCAATCCTAGTTTATGTCATATACTAACACATCAAATCTCGTTTTTTCACTGAAAAAATAAAAAAGTTATATGGGTTAACCACTTTTGAGACGCACCCGGTTTTCGTTCTAATATTAACTGAAATAATTTGCTTTCATTTCGAATATTCAAAATCAACTACCTCGACAACAACGATCATAACAATAATAATAATAAAACGGATTAGAATTGGAATCGCAATAAAATTTTATCATCTCCCGTATCAGTTAAATTTAATGCCAGGCGACCATAAAGCGATGTGGTCCGTAGCCATAAGGGTCATTCCGCAGTACAAGGAGCCTAAAATAAGTACCCTCGGTATGGAGTAAATGTTATGACGTCGCATACCGAGAGCGTTATAGTGGCCGGAGGCGATAAGGAATGTTGTTTACGGTTCAATTTGGAGACCTTGTGACAATTAAATCATCGGGGAGCTGTGGATAAACGGTTTTCGAAAGTGAAATGGAAAAAGTTTGCGATAAATGGCAAAATGTTGTTATTGGCTAGCTGCTATGTCTACGCCAGAAGCCAGTGTTACTTTACAAATTAGCCATTTTACAAATTAATGTCATATATACAATGTCATATATGGGTATCTCGGGAACTACTGGAGATAGAGAGTTGGTTAAATGGGGAAAGAATTGAAGTTTTGTGGGGTCATAAATATGCGCCTTTCCGATTTTTGAAAAAGCTTATGGTTTACTAGATATTTCGAAAAAAACAAATTTTGGCTTTTTTAAAAATTGTCCCTAATTCCATTATAATCTATTTTAGACAAAAAGTTTTAAGAAAAAAGTTGTAGATAATAATATGCCTAATAAGTTTGTGTTCTCCGATTTTTTCTAAAGCCTGTCATTTTTGACATATGATACAAACATATGTTATACTATTACATACCTAACCTAAACAAACATATGTTTTTTTAAATGGAAACCATAGTTGGCCATGGCTTCATAAAAACTGCCGTTTTTTAAGCTTTTCAGCGATATAAGCTATAAAACGTTTTTTCCCAAAATTACTGAGTTATAGCCAATTCTTATCTTTCTTGACTAATTTCACTTAGTTAACCATGGAAACAAGTTCAATCGTCGCTGCTCTCAGAAATGTGAAACTGTCACATCCAAACTATGTAAATTAAATTAAACAAAAATTGTAAATATGAATTTTTCAAATGAAGAAAAGCGTGTAGGCTTGTAGCTTTCCTGATAAACAATTTGAACGAGAACGTGACAATAAAGGTCGTTTATTACCCTTGATTGCAGTCAGAGAAGTTAGTTTGATTGATAAGCACATTATACCACTTTTAAAGTTAGTTTTTATTAAATTCTGTGATTATTAGTTTGTGCATTAATAGCACCGTCTTACTTGTTATTACCACTTATGGCGTTGTAAGATCAATAAATAATCAATAAATAAATAAATAACCCATAATAACGCTTAGAATAACCTTCATAATGGACTGGTTTTTGCCAATATGTAATAAGCAAAATAAGCTATAAAACAAATAAATCAATTACTTACTAAAATATTAGTTATTAAATTAAAAATAAAATGTAAAACTCTTTAAAAAATGATATAATAAATATATTGTTTGTTAATTTTAAATTTTTATTCATCTCATAAATCCTTAGGTACAATGATTTGTTATCTGAAAAAGTATTCGAATTTTCCATTGTCCACTATAATGCTTATGACCTTTACATTATTTGTATTTATAGAACACCTGACTCTGACGTGCAAATGACGACCGGACACCTGACTCTGACGTGTAATCGTACTATGTAGCTGAATCCTCGATCACATGACCTATCAATTTTAGACTTTTATGCGGTCTGGTTAACGACATAAAATGATTTACAAAAGAACTTATGAATTAAGAGAGGCACACGAAGAGGCGGTACAGGTGAAGTTTAATTAAGTCGACCGGTCGTTCTGTGAGAATAGCTAGAAATTCAGTTTTAACAAGATGTATTTATGTACTCAAAACAATGGCGGATTTTTTGAACATTTTCTAAAATAACTTAAAGTGTAGGTAGTGATATTATTTTTTTATGTTTTAGTTTGTGTAATGTAAATTGCAAAGAGCCCTTTAATAATCCGTTTTGTCTTTTTATCATAATTTATTATGATTTATATTATAAATCATAATAAAATAAGAACATCATGGCTAACTAAGTGAAATTATTCAAGAAAGATAAGAATTGGCTATAACTCAGTAATTTTGTGAAAAAAAAACACATTATAGCTCATATCGCTGAAAAGCTTAAAAATGACGCTTTTTGTGAAGTTATGGCCAACTATGGTTTCCATTTAAAAAACATATGTTTGTGTCATATGTCAAAAATGACAGGCTTTAGAAAAAATCGGAGAACATAAACTCATTAGGGATGTGATTATCTACAACTTTTATCTGAAAACTTTTTGTCTAAAATAGATTAAAATGGAATTAGTGG